>NC_087071.1:46241388-46353888 GCF_963678635.1 Symsagittifera roscoffensis
CGGGTAAGCATTTTTCTAAAATTTTTTTGGCTCTTTCCAGTTTCCCTCCTTTCAAAATACCGAGTTTTATGTTTGTTTTACGTGTTATTACGGCTAAACGCGTGATGTTACGCTGTAAAGTATTAAGAACAAATCTGTTCAAAATTGTCGATTGGTTCACCACGTCAAATTTCATTGCCTTATGACAACGTTAAATAGACTTTCCAAAATTGAATTTGAAGAGGGGGAAACTGGAAAAGAGCCAAAACTTTTAATCATCTTGCAGCTATTTTCCAAAATAATCCGAAATGCGTTCTTTACTAAAAAAACCTTTAAGACGGTTGCGAATACAAAACTTTGTTTTGAAAGGAAATTTTGTTTCCTTCGAAGCTTAGATTGGTCCAGGACCTTATCGTTAAGTCTTTAATTTGTATCATTGACAGAATAGACTGCAGCCAATTATAATCGGTTTATATTTAGATTTTTCTCTAAAAACAATGGATGTTGGATGTTATTCAACAAAATAATACGACATTTTTATTGTAGGGATTTTAAAGTCAAGAAAAAGAATCTAACTGTCTAAAAAATTGGAACAAATTGACTATAATCATTGGGAAGCTCTTGTTATTTCAACAGACAGTTTTCAAGCAGATTTAGAAAAATTATCAAGTCCGAACGCTACTTTTTTGCGCGGCATTGGCGACTTGTGACCGCTTGCTCCGCCCGCGCTTACTTCGGTACGAATGACAGAGTGCCCGGAAATCAGGATGATTAGGAAAAAAAACAATTGAGAGCAATTTCAGATTACAGAGCGGCGCACTCCAATACGAGCGCGTGTGAATCCGCGGCTTTTCTGAAAAGGCATCGAGTAAATCGGCGGGCAATCTCATATCGGGTGTCATAAACGTGTGTTAGCGTGTGAATCGGCGGCGCTTTCTCAACGGGATAGTCGTGTGGCAGTTTTTATCTTCAAACATAGCCTTGGATTTTTCCTAAAATTTGGCTTCTACTGACAAACCTGCACGCAACTGGTACGCGATTAAAATGCAACAATGGGTTAATAAAAAAATTGGCTTCTAGCCAGAAAATGTCAATCAAAGAAGTTATCTGTCATTGCAGTTGCTTTGTTATGATGCAACTTGTTTTTAGTGATTGAAGCTGAATAATTTCAGAATATAACCTGTCAGTTTATTCTGGTACCGAGTTCAGAAAAGTTTTTATATTTGTGCATCATGTTTCCTATTAAGCACCCTCACGAATTAGTTTTTCTGACGACTGTTTTCACGAGACAGTATTGTATCAGGCGATTTTTTTGTGATGCCGAAACCTTCCAGAAGCTGCTCCGCCACCCTTCCATAGACCTGGCTATAAAGGGCCTGAAAAACTGAAGCGCAGCCATGACAGCCACTGTCATCCGGCATGGATACATAAAACTCCATACAAAACTTATTATGTATTTATACACCATTTATGTTTTGATATTATATAACATCAATGTGTGCTGGTCGATTGACCTTGATACAAGGACGAGAACGGCGTCTGAAGAGAACTACGGTTCAGAGAATAATTAACTGTTACATACACAAGTTGTTTTAACTTCTTCTCTCGCACGCTTGATATTATCTAATACGGATTTAATAACCAACAGTTCATACCTCCAGGACTTGACGGTATGACATGGCGCAGCCAGCAGGATTTTCGAAGAATTCACTCAACATAAATACTTTTTGAGAACGAGCATCGGCCGAAACTCCACTAGAGTGGACAAAATGGGCGGCCATACTGGAAATGACAGTATTCGCTAAAGACGGCATCGAAATTCGAAACCTATTACGAGCCCGCCCACCACTTGTCGAGCCATCTGAGCCATTATACGAGGCCGAAATCACTGGTGAAACATACGCCCAAAAAAAACCGAGAGGTGCGCAACCAAGAAAAAAGGGTGGGCTGGGAAAACCACGTGATAAAAGCGCGAGGAAGAGGAGTTCTGTGTAATTCATTCAGATGGGATGAAGCGGACGCAGAAGTACGCAGCTACCTTTTCTTGAGTCTCGGCGCTGAAGGAAAACGTCAAATACAGCAAAAACGACCGAATATGAAGTTACATACGGTGTCTACACAACAATTAATGACTGTGTTGGAGGATATATTCATCACGACACGGATAATAGCTTTTGAGAGGTATAATTTTATTTGTCGAAAACAGAAGAAAACGGAGAGCTTAGAAAAATTTCATGCTGACCTAGTGGAACTAGCTTCACGGGCTGATTGCGCCGACCGAGAAAGTGAGTGGGTAAGGGACATGTTTACCGCTCACATGAACAACGAAAAAATTGCAGAGGAACTGTTACTGTCCAAACACGTACTCCACAGGAGGCTTATGAAAACGCGATTCAGCGCGAAAAAGGAATCGAACACAACCGCACAATGAAACTAAATCCGATCGGAGGGCAAATAGTGACGACCCCAAAACAAGAACTAATACTCTATGTTAATACACGTGGCAGACAAAATCAACAGTACAACCAAAACAATCAACGAGGGTGGGGAGGTTTTCGCGGCCGACCATATCCACGCGGATCACAAAACGCAAACGGTCAACAATATCAACAACAAGGGAACACAAATTCGAAACAATGTTTCAAGTGTGGAAATCAATATGGTCCGAATCATTTACATTCTTGTCCGGCCAAAGACAAAATTTGTTCAAAATGCGCAAAACGCGGACATTTTGCAAAAGTTTGTCGTTCTACAAACTTCAACTACCTAGGCAAAACAAATGAAGAACAACAAGAAGAACCAGAAATAGCGAGCACGGGACGGATACCGACCCGGTGGCATACGCTGAGTTCACCACAAATAACAGTTGGGAAAATGACCAAATAGAAGATTTTTCAGTAAAGGCAATTTCGGAATCGTTTGAGATTAAAGACACAAAAACAATATCAGAAGACAATTTGAAAGGCAACATTGTTAAATTGAGAACGAATACAACAGAACTATTCGCAATTGCTGATTCAGGCAGCCCAATATCCTTTATGAACGAAAAAACCGCTCAACGATTACAACAAAATAATCAATCAGCAGTATTCAAAAACATTCCCCCGGAGGATAAAGCCAGAAATTTAGCGTGTTATAACGGTGAATATATATTCAACCTAAAGGAAGATTAATAGTAACGGGGTGGAAAGTACAATTAGCTCCGTTCATTATAGTGGACAACCAAAAAGCCAATATATTAGAATGGAATCTACCACGCATCGGCATAAAACTAATGCAGGACAAATCAACTCAAAAGGTACTCACAGTACAACGGAGCGACGAATCAAACCATGAAAATAAACAATGGGTCAATGATAACTTCCAGCAACTATGCGTACGAATCGGAAAGTCCAAACATCACGTAATGAAAACACAATTCAACAAAGATTTTGAACCGATACAACACAAGGGCAGACGCCTACCCATACATTTACAAGAAAGAGTTGAAGCTGAACTAAACAAGTTTATTGATCAAAAACATATTAATAAACTCGACAAGTGCTCAGACAAACAATTTATCAGTGCAATAGTCATCTCGGTTAAAAAGGATAAATGGTTAAACTAGCACTAGATTCAAAGAAGATTAACAAATACATTCACAAAAACAAATATCAGACGCCAAACATAGATCTCCTGTTGGATAAAATCGCACAAATAGTGAAGTAAGACAAATCGAACCAAACAGTTTCCACTACACTTGATTTAACATACGCATTTTCACAAATCCCGTTTGATAGAAGAACGAGAATAGTGCAACTTCAGTCTCATTGGCGGAAATGATACCGGAACATTCCAAATCCAAACAAGATTTTACGGCCTTACGGATATGCCGACAGAGTTTCCAAAAGCAGTTGATCTAACACTCACAAATTGCAACAATACTTATGCATATCTCGATGATATTCTAATCGTAACAATAGGAACGCTCGAGACACATCGTCAAAAACTCCAAACGGTGCTAACAAAACTCGACGAGGAAAACCTTGCGATTTCATTGGACAAGTGTAGAATCGCATGCAAACAAGTTGAGTGGTTAGGCTACACCATAAACAGTGAGGGAACTAAACCACTCATAAAGAAAACTGAGGCAATTGAAAATTTATTGCCCCCCAAACCGTTTAAATAACTTAAAAGATTAATGGGGTCAATACATCATCTTACAAGATATTTACCAAATTTAGCACAAACACCGGCAGCACTTCGGTGATTACTAAAAAACGCAGAAAAAAACAGACCTATCAATTGGTTACCAGAACACAACTCAGCTTTTAAAAACATTTTACGACTTGTGGCAAAAATAACACAAAAAAACTTTTTGATCAACATTTAGAAACTCGCATCGTCTGTGATGCATCTAACACAGGTTTAGAAGCGACGTTAGAGAAACATTCAACTGAAGGTTGGGTGGCTACAGCATATGCGCCACGTTTCTTATACTCCCTTGAGGAAAAAAATTCAGTCAACGAATTAAAATTATTAGGAATCGTTTGGGCAATTGAACATTTTAAATATTATTTGTGGGGCAATCATTTTACTGTCATCACTGATCATCAAGCTTTATTCAGCGCTTTAAAAGCCAGCGAACGATCAAAGACAAGTCAAAACCGTCTCACCCGCTGGATTGATAGATTAATACCTTTCCATTTTGATATCAAACATCTCGCAGGAAGTAAAATGGGCTTAATAGACTAGATGTCATGAAATCCGGTTGGATTACCCATGATTGACAATGCCATCCTAAATCAGTTGGCCAATCAAAACAAAGCACCATGTGACCTGATCAAAAAACGCGCGGAAATTGAAGGGCTCTTAGATGCTAGAACAAACGCTCAATTAACAACTAAACATTCCAAACATTCCATCAACGGTCAATTGCTACCCAAAAACAGAATTCAGTCAAACTCAAAGTCTGCTCAAAATCCGTCAACTTTTCATTCTGCTCAAAATCAGTCAACACACATTCAAAAACTCTTCAATTCAACGAACGATCGATCAACGCAATTAAATTTCACACAATGAGCAGAAAAAATACGAAAAACTTCGCAGGCGGGTTCATTCCGAGTGATCTAAAAATCACGAAACCACGCGTTCGTACAGTTTCGGTGGATTGGAAAAACACATCAGACCGAGAAGAAAGCCTTTCAAACCCGAGGTGGCACAAGTGACCACCAACCAAATACAAGCAGATGAATAAAACTAAATCATCACCACGATACCACCCAACCGCACAAGTAACCGACGCAAGAGATTTGATCACAGGATCGAAAAAAAAATTCCAAAGATCATCTTTGAAAACAGCACAACATCAATATCTACCGTGACAAAAGGATGCAGTTCACAAACAACTATGCCACAAACAGCTCGATCGAACATAGCCACACAAACAGTGATACAAACCGAGGTGGAAAAAGAGAAGTCGTCTCTATCAACACAAACAAGTAACAACATCAAAAACGACCACCAAATGGAACAGGAGATATGTGTCAGCCGCGTGGATCCGAATCTTAGTTTACAATAGGAAACATCACCTAACCTGGAACCCCCGACGATGTCACAACAAGAGGCCAGCCACACAGAAATTATGGACACCATAGTGGCCACAGTTGAGAAAGCCACCAAAACAGACGAGGACATGCCTTTATTTCGTCGTAAACTACAAAAATTACTGGGAATTCCATTCATTGCCGCAGCCACCAAGAAAGACAGAAACTTGCGCCCACTGATAAATTTTGTAAAAAAGAGGGGACTGGGATGCCATCAAAGCTTGCTACGGTGAGTACTGGTTCCAAATCCGAAATCGACTTCATGTCCGAGAGGACTGCCCTCCTCGACGACGAAAGAATCGTAATTCCTTCACAGCTCCGACAGACAGTCCTTGATAGTCTCGACCTAACACAGCCGGAATCGGCAGCCATGTTGGATTTGAGTGAACATGTCTAGTTCCAGGTCTCACATGATACGCCAAGCCTAAAATCTCTAATTCAGGAAATGGGATTTTCTGAAAAAACTCCGGAATACAAAACCTGCGTGCAATTTATACAAGCAATTAGCCCAAAACACAGAACAAGCATTATAAATGATGTAATTGATTTAACTTCACCAGCGGAGGCAGATGACGAAAAGATGGAAAATGACGACATATTTTGCTTTAATATTTTGCCACGGCCGATGAGAGAGTATTCGAGTGCTTGATTACATGGGCGAAATTTGCAATGGGTGAAGTTTGCGATGGGCAAAATGTGTGTAGACCCAGTAAAAGAGCGTTTTTGAGGAGCAGGCGAAGTCTCAAAATCTAGTCAATGTCCAAACTTTTATCTTTCTCTGACTTGGTTGCTTGATCTGTCTGTCATAAATCTAATTTAACCCAATCTTGTAGAATCACTAAGTTGTTTATATTTTTGGCGGAGAAAAGGAAGGACTGCGTTTTATTGGGCGGCACAAGTGAGCATAAGCCTGAAGCCGTTTTGATTCTGGTCAATGCCAAAGGCCGACCAAGACGCGCAAAACGCAGATGTTTGTGTGATTAACCTGTGATTTTTTTTCGGCCAAAAACGCGCGGAAATTGAAGGGCTTTTAGATGCTAGAACAAACGCTCAATTAACAACTAAACATTCCAAACATTCCATCAACGGTCAATTGCTACCCAAAAACAGAATTAAGTCTAAATCAAAGTCTGCTGAAAATCAGTCAACTTTTCATTCTGCTCAAAATCAGTCAACACACTCGCATTCAAAAATTCTTCAATTCAACGAATGATCGATCAACGCAATTAAATTTCACACAATGCGCAGCAAAGATACGAAAAACTTCGCCGGCGGCTTCATTCCGAGTAATCTAAAAATCACGAAACCACGCAGTCGTACAGTTTCGTGGATTGGAAAAACACATCAGACCGAGAAGAAAGCCTTTCCGACCCCAGGTGGCACAGGCGACCACCAACCAAATACGAGCAGATGAAGAAAACTAAATCATCACCACAATACTACGCAACCGCACAAGTAACCGACGCAAGAGATTTGATCACAGGATCGAATTATACAAAATTTCCAAAGATCATCTTTAAAAACAGCACAACATCAACATCTACCGTAACAAAAGGATGCAGTTCACAAACAACTATGCCACAAACAGCTCGATCAAACATAGCCACACAAACAGTGATACAAACCGAATTGGAAAAAGAGAAATCGTCTACATCAACACAAACAAGTATCAACATCAAAAACGACCACCCGATATGGAACAGGAGATATGTGTCAGCCGCGTGGATCCCAATGTTAGTTTACAAGAGGAAACATCACCTAACCTGGAACCCCCGATGATGTCAACCTCGTTTCCACTAAAGGCCAGCCACACAGAAATTATGGACACCATAGTGGCCACAGTTGAGAAAGCCACCAAAACCGAGGAGGACACGCCTTTATTTCGTCGTAAACTGCAAAAATTACTGGGAATTCCATTCATCGCCGCAGCCACCAAGAAAGACAGAAACTTGCGCCCACTGATAAATTTTGCAAAAAAGCGGGACTGGGATGTCATCAAAGCTTGCTACGGTCAGTACTGGTTCAGCATCCGAAATCGACTTCATGTCCGAGACGACTGCCTCCTCGACTACGAAAGAATCGTAATTCCTTCACAGCTCCGACAGACAGTCCTTGAGAGTCTCGACCTAACACGCGCGGAGTTGGCAGCCATGTTGGATTTGAATCAACATTTCTGGTTCCCGCACTTTCAACGTTCAATTGTGCAGATGGCACAAAACTGTAAACATTGCACAGAGCAAGGTAAAAATTTAAAACCCCATCCTAGGCAAGAAATTTACATTCAAAATGGAACCTGTGGTCGAACCTAATGAGGAAGTTCAATTAGACTTTGCGGTGTCTCCACCCGACGAACTAAATAAAGACGCATATATTTTGGTGGCAATTGATAGGTGGTCAAAAGTCCCGACAGCGAAAGTTGTTTCAATCACAACAGCAGATATTGCAATTAAATTCATGCAAAGATATATTTCTAACAACGGGGTACCGCGTAGACTGAGGTGCTGGGGTGCGACCAAGCCCAAACATTCCGAGCGAAAGAACAACATAAAACTACTTTTTGCGCCCGTAGATGATCATAGAGCTATAGGGGATGTTGAACGGATGATCCAAACAATTAAGCGTAGATTAGCGGTAATGAGAATAGACCAAACAAATACGCCATAGAAGTTAGCCTCGGGTGTCGCAGAAATAATAAAGACATTAAGAATCACACCACACAGTGTCACAAAAATTTCTCCTTTTGAAGCACATATGGGTAGAAAACCAAACACTCCATTTTCGAACATAGCCACAAATAGCTCACCTAATAACTTAAACTGGGAGAGTGCAAAATATGCATGTTTAGATCGTAAGAACCTTAAGCCGCCGTTGCCAGCAGAAATCATGCATGACCTCGAACGGTGGTCAGAAGACGAAGTGCAGATTCGAAAGAAAGAGACACCACAAAACATTCCACATAAACCAATACCGAGTACGCTCACAAACAGACATTCACCGACACAACCAGAAACAGGTGCATATACAGAATCTATAGAACTAGCTAAGAATAAACTTGATTTAAGATAGTACGGAGTACAACGAACAACCGATTAAAATATCGAAAAATGCATAGAATAAGTGGCACGAAAAACCATTCGGCTAGCAACCAAAGTAAAAATTCCAAAAACATTTGAACAAAATTACAAAATCATAGACGGAAAATTCTAACATATACACCGCATACTGCTTGGGTACAGTCTTTTGGAAAACAACCAAGACTACTAAGGAATAGTGGTGCCGCCTTCATCCCCAACCCGATAATATACGGACCTTGCAGACCTTCTCGTTTGAGCGATCATGTTGCATAAAAACAACGCACGGAGAACAGCACCATGCTTACGTTTTTTAGACATCAATGATCCGCAAGCTCTCTAACACCCCATGTTCAAGGAGGACACCAGAACAGGGCTCACAGTCAAGTTATCAGCACAAGAGAAAACGCAGAGCCAGGGCACAAGCAAAGCCAGTCCCACGAAAAGAAAAGCGTTGGGAAAACGGACTGGAGGAAAACCAACGAGAAAATTGCAAACCCCAAGAGGGATGAGCCTTCAAACGGAAATGGAACAGACAATCAATCGATTCACCAGCCGAAAAATTGAAACAAGATACGCCAAGCCTAAAATCTCTAATTCAGGAAATGGGATTTTCTGAAAAAACTCTGGAATACAAAGCCTGCGTGCAATTTATACAAGCAATTAGCCCCAAACACAGAACAAGCATTCTAAATGATGTAATTGATTCAACTTAACCAGCAGAGGCAGATGACGAAAAGATGGAAAATGACGACATATTTTGCTTTAACTCGAACGATATAGAAGAACCAAAACAAGTACAAGTAGACGAACAACAAAACAATGAAAAATAACACGAAGCAGCAGATGACAACACTGACAACACCACCGGAAAACAAAGAGGGGAGAAATGACTCACCAGCCAAACAGTCCTACGGGGAATTAAAAACTCAAACAAAACTTTACCATTTTTCCCGAGGAGGGGGAATGTCATCCGGCATAGATAGTTAAAATTCCATACGAAACTTATTATCTATTTATATACCATTTATGTTTTGATAATATATAACATCAATGAGTACTGGTCGATTGACTTTCATACAAGGACGAGAACGGCGTCTGAAGAAAACTACGGTTCAGAGAACATTTAACTGTTACGTACACAAGTTGTTTCAACTTCTTCTCTCGCAAGCTTGATATTATCTATCCATACGGATTTAATAACCAACAGTTCAAACCTCGCGGACTTTACGGTATGAGAGCCACCGCCACGGCCGATGAGAGAGCATGATTACAAGGGCGAAACGTGCGATGGGCGAAGTTTGCGATGGGCAAAATGTGTGTAGACCCAGTAAGAGAGCGTTTTTGAGGAGCAGGCGAAGTCTCGAAATCTAGTCAATGTCCAAATTTCGATCTTTCTCTGACTTGGTTGCTTGATCTGTCTGTCATAAATCTAATTTAACCCATAAATCTAATTGTAGAATCACTAAGTTGCTTATTTTTTCTGCGGAGAAAAGGGAAGGACTGCGTTTTATTGGGCGGCACAAGTGAGCATAATCCCGAAGCCGTTTTGATTCTGGTCAATGCCAAAGGCCGACTAAGACGCGCAAAACGCAGATGTTTGTGTTATTAACCTGTGATTTTTTTTGGCCAAAAACGCGCGGAAATTGAAGGGCTTTTAGATGCTAGAACAAACGCTCAATTAACAACTAAACATTCCAAACATTCCATCAACGGTCAATTGCTACCCAAAACCAGAATTCAGTCTAACTCAAAGTCTGCTGAAAATCAGTCAACTTTTCATTCTGCTCAAAATCAGTCAACACACTCGCATTCAAAAATTTTTCAATTCAACGAATGATCGATCAACGCAATTAAATTTCACACAATGAGCAGCAAAGATACGAAAAAATTCGACGGCGGCTTCATTCCGAGTAATCTAAAAATCACGAAACCACGCAGTCGTACAGTTTCGTGGATTGGAAAAACACATCAGACCGAGAAGAAAGCCTTTCCGACCCCAGGTGGCACAGGCGACCACCAACCAAATACGAGCAGATGAAGAAAACTATATCATCACCACAATACTACGCAACCGCACAAGTAACCGACGCAAGAGATTTGATCACAGGATCGAATTATACAAAATTTCCAAAGATCATCTTTAAAAACAGCACAACATCAACATCTACCGTAACAAAAGGATGCAGTTCACAAACAACTATGCCACAAACAGCTCGATCAAACATAGCCACACAAACAGTGATACAAACCGAATTGGAAAAAGAGAAATCGTCTACATCAACACAAACAAGTATCAACATCAAAAACGACCACCCGATATGGAACAGGAGATATGTGTCAGCCGCGTGGATCCCAATGTTAGTTTACAAGAGGAAACATCACCTAACCTGGAACCCCCGATGATGTCAACCTCGTTTCCACTAAAGGCCAGCCACACAGAAATTATGGACACCATAGTGGCCACAGTTGAGAAAGCCACCAAAACCGAGGAGGACACGCCTTTATTTCGTCGTAAACTGCAAAAATTACTGGGAATTCCATTCATCGCCGCAGCCACCAAGAAAGACAGAAACTTGCGCCCACTGATAAATTTTGCAAAAAAGCGGGACTGGGATGTCATCAAAGCTTGCTACGGTCAGTACTGGTTCAGCATCCGAAATCGACTTCATGTCCGAGACGACTGCCTCCTCGACTACGAAAGAATCGTAATTCCTTCACAGCTCCGACAGACAGTCCTTGATAGTCTCGACCTAACACAGCCGGAATCGGCAGCCATGTTGGATTTGAGTGAACATGTCTGGTTCCAGGTCTCACATGATACGCCAAGCCTAAAATCTCTAATTCAGGAAATGGGATTTTCTGAAAAAACTCCGGAATACAAAACCTGCGTGCAATTTATACAAGCAATTAGCCCAAAACACAGAACAAGCATTATAAATGATGTAATTGATTTAACTTCACCAGCGGAGGCAGATGACGAAAAGATGGAAAATGACGACATATTTTGCTTTAACGCGAAAGATATAGAAGAACCAAAACACGTACAAGTAGACGAACAACAAAACAATGAAGAAGAACACGGAGCAGTAGATGACAACACTGACAACAACACCGGAAAACAAAGAGGGGACAAATGACTAACCACCCAAACAGTCCTACGGGGACTTAAAAACTCAAACAAAACTTTACCATTTTTCCCGAGGAGGGGGAATGTCATCCGGCTTGGATAGTTAATTTTCCATACGAAACTTTTTATCTATTTATATACCATTTATGTTTTGATATTATATAACATCAATGTGTACTGGTCGGTTGACCTTGATACAAGGACGAGAACGGCGTCTGAAGAGAACTACGGTTCAGAGAATACTTAACTGTTACGTACACAAAATGTTTTAACTTCTTCTCTCGCAAGCTTGATACTATCTATCCATACGGATTTAATATTCAACAGTTCATACCTCGAGGACTTGACGGTATGACAGCCACCGCCACGGCCGATGAGAAAGTATTCGAGTGCTTGATTACATGGGCGAAATTTGCAATGGGCGAAGTTTGCGATGGGCAAAATGTGTGTAGACCCAGTAAGAGAGCGTTTTTGAGGAGCAGGCGAAGTCTCGAAATCTAGTCAATGTCCAAATTTCGATCTTTCTCTGACTTGGTTGCATGATCTGTCTGTCATAAATCTAATTTAACCCAATCTTGTAGAATCACTAAGTTGTTTATATTTTTGGCGGAGAAAAGGGAGGACTGCGTTTTATTGGGCGGCACAAGTGAGCATAAGCCCGAAGCCGTTTTGATTCTGGTCAATGCCAAAGGCCGACCAAGACGCGCAAAACGCAGATGTTTGTGTGATTAACCTGTAATTTTTTTTCGGCCAAAAACGCGCGGAAATTGAAGGGCTTTTAGATGCTAGAACAAACGCTCAATTAACAACTAAACATTCCAAACATTCCATCAACGGTCAATTGCTACCCAAAAACAGAATTAAGTCTAACTCAAAGTCTGCTGAAAATCAGTCAACTTTTCATTCTGCTCAAAATCAGTCAACACACTCGCATTCAAAAATTTTTCAATTCAACGAATGATCGATCAACGCAATTAAATTTCACACAATGCGCAGCAAAGATACGAAAAACTTCGCCGGCGGCTTCATTCCGAGTAATCTAAAAATCACGAAACCACGCAGTCGTACAGTTTCGTGGATTGGAAAAACACATCAGACCGAGAAGAAAGCCTTTCCGACCCCAGGTGGCACAGGCGACCACCAACCAAATACGAGCAGATGAAGAAAACTATATCATCACCACAATACTACGCAACCGCACAAGTAACCGACGCAAGAGATTTGATCACAGGATCGAATTATACAAAATTTCCAAAGATCATCTTTAAAAACAGCACAACATCAACATCTACCGTAACAAAAGGATGCAGTTCACAAACAACTATGCCACAAACAGCTCGATCAAACATAGCCACACAAACAGTGATACAAACCGAATTGGAAAAAGAGAAATCGTCTACATCAACACAAACAAGTATCAACATCAAAAACGACCACCCGATATGGAACAGGAGATATGTGTCAGCCGCGTGGATCCCAATGTTAGTTTACAAGAGGAAACATCACCTAACCTGGAACCCCCGATGATGTCAACCTCGTTTCCACTAAAGGCCAGCCACACAGAAATTATGGACACCATAGTGGCCACAGTTGAGAAAGCCACCAAAACCGAGGAGGACACGCCTTTATTTCGTCGTAAACTGCAAAAATTACTGGGAATTCCATTCATCGCCGCAGCCACCAAGAAAGACAGAAACTTGCGCCCACTGATAAATTTTGCAAAAAAGCGGGACTGGGATGTCATCAAAGCTTGCTACGGTCAGTACTGGTTCAGCATCCGAAATCGACTTCATGTCCGAGACGACTGCCTCCTCGACTACGAAAGAATCGTAATTCCTTCACAGCTCCGACAGACAGTCCTTGATAGTCTCGACCTAACACAGCCGGAATCGGCAGCCATGTTGGATTTGAGTGAACATGTCTGGTTCCAGGTCTCACATGATACGCCAAGCCTAAAATCTCTAATTCAGGAAATGGGATTTTCTGAAAAAACTCCGGAATACAAAACCTGCGTGCAATTTATACAAGCAATTAGCCCAAAACACAGAACAAGCATTATAAATGATGTAATTGATTTAACTTCACCAGCGGAGGCAGATGACGAAAAGATGGAAAATGACGACATATTTTGCTTTAATATTTTGCCACGGCCGATGAGAGAGTATTCGAGTGCTTGATTACATGGGCGAAATTTGCAATGGGCGAAGTTTGCGATGGGCAAAATGTGTGTAGACCCAGTAAAAGAGCGTTTTTGAGGAGCAGGCGAAGTCTCGAAATCTAGTCAATGTCCAAACTTTTATCTTTCTCTGACTTGGTTGCTTGATCTGTCTGTCATAAATCTAATTTAACCCAACCTTGTAGAATCACTAATTTGTTTTTTTTCTGCGGACAAAAGGGAAGGACTGCGTTTTATTGCGCGGCACTAATCTCCAAGCCGTTTTGATTCTGGTCAATGCCAAAGGCCGACCAAAACGCAGATGTTTGTGTGATTAACCTGTGATTTTTTTTCGGCCAACTGTCATTGTTGTCAAAAAGACTTCTAAATTAGTCCGTATTGTAAGGAAATTCAACTGATTAAAGTGATTGCCCAGCTCTTCTTTTCGATTGATTTGAGACGAGCGTAACATTCCCTGAGAATTAAATGCACTATTTTCTGGACAAGTAATTTAGTCTGAACCTCATGCAATGAGCACTGATGATGTGCTTCTCTGAACACTGTCTTTTCGACTGAGAGGCAGAAAACGTATTTTGTTCACGATACCGCTAGATGCCCATTTCTTGTTTACTTAATTGTAGTTCACTCTTAACTCATGTTCCTTTTGTTCACGTTACGTGTTTTGTGTTGTTTATATGAGTACACTCCTTTGATGCACGCAGTGCGAAAGGGATGTTTGAACCCGGGTTACATATAACCAGTGAAAACCTTCCAGGGTCGAGCTCCGCGACTTATGTTGCGACCGAACTGAGTCGCCGAAATACCCTAGTCGCAAAATGATTCACGAAAGTCGCAATATGCGTCGCGCATTATAAAAAAATTTCGAGCAGTTGAAGCAATGGAGTTTTTGTCGGATGTTTTTTTGCTTGCAGAAGCATAACTCAGAAGCATTATACAGACATGTATAATTAACATGCATTTAGCTAGATCATATACAAGACCGCAATAAGAAGGCCTACACATGGTCACTAAGTAAATTATAACAATTTTTGGGACAACAACAAAATCGTTACCAGAAAAATTGAAAGCTAAACCATTCAAGCCAAACATTCAGCAAACAAAAAATATAACAGTCGTCAATTCATCAAAAATTAACAATAACAAACACAATTTTCACTGGAAGGTCAGAGAAAGGTTTTGTATTTTTTCGGCAATCAAAACCAACACTCCGATTCTTAATCAACTTGCTCCGGGAGAATTTTGATCAAACAGTTTTTTTTCTTCTAATATATGATCTAAATTAAAAGTAAACGGTGAATGTGACGATTTCTAGCTTTTTTGTACCATATGTGCAAACCGACTGTTTCCACAAAAACATTAAGATAATCGTTAGAAAAACATTTAAACGGCAGCAGAACACTCCTCGTATGTGAAATAGAGGATACAAGATTAAAATTTAAAGTTAGTAAGCCCAAAACGAAAGTAGAAACGAAACTTCCCACTCCGAAAATTGACAAAGAAAACAAAAAAACTATTTTGACACGAAACCTGACAAAAAAAAACAAAAAAAAACAAAAAAAAAAACAAAAATAAATTATTTTCACTGAGAGGTCAGACAAGAACTCTTTACAATTGCGAGCAACCAAAAACGACACTCTGACTCATTATCAGCTTGGTCGGGAGAATTTTTGCCGAAACCGTTTTTTCTACAAGATTTTATCCAAAACAAAAATGGTAAATATGACGTTCTCCAGTTTTTTTAAAAGTAAACACGAATCAACGGTACTCAAAAAAAACTTGAATAAATCGGTACAAAAAATGTTGAACAATTGCAGAACACTCTCCCTCTGTGAAACAAATGATAATTGATTCAGATAGTTGGATCAAAATTTGTATACAACAAATTTTTACATAGCGATATCCGACAAAAAAAATAAAACAAGATGCTTTTTCACTGAGAAGCTAGAAAAAGTTTTTATACAGTTTCGAGCAATCAAAACCAACACTCCGACTTTGAATCATCTTGATTGGTGAGATTTTTGGCCTGAAATGGTTTATCTCAAAGACATGATCCAATTTTGTTGGTACCATATGCACGATTCGACTGTTTCACAGAAATAATAAAATAAAATTTAAGAAATTAGTTGAACGAGCGCAAGTATAACGTTTGTTAAAGAGAGGGCAATAGACTGAAATTGCAAGTTAATAAGCCCAAAACGAAAGTATTATTGAAACTTTTACTTTCCAAAACAACACAAAAAATACGATGCGTTTTCACTGACAGGTCAAACAAGAATTCCGTACAGTTGCGAGCAATCAAAACCAATTCAGACTGTTGTCATAGTATCTAAATTTAGTTCATGTTTCAATTCTAGTTGTGTTATCTATTTCAATTATCTGTCTGGCGCTAACCGGTATTTAACCTTCGGAGTTTGTCTGTCACCTTCGGATGACAGCTATTTTATTGTCTCCGACTAACTTTATGAACTACGGTTACTTACTAAACAGGAATTAATTGACACCTCGAAACCGTCTTTTCACATGGCGCAGCCAACAGGCCAAAGTGGGGGGAAGAACCCACTGGGAATTACATCGTTTTGGCCCTCGACGCTTGCAGAGCCACCAATGCTATGGGAGTTTTGGTTCAATCGTTTTATATGGGGGATGGTGGCCAAACATAGTATAAATCCACGGAACTTCTATTATGCCAGTACGTTAACAGCAGCGCAACTTGCAGATTTACCAGAGGAGGTAGACGGGAAAAATCGCCTGGCGTTGGAGCAAATGCTTATCTCGAACTTGTATTTGTGTCTGGGGGAGAAAGGACAGGATGAGCTACATAAAAGAAAACCACACCTGGATTTAGCTGCAACAAGGTATTCTCGAGTTTTGGATACTATCGAAACCGAATTTCGGAAGGAACGAAACGAAACTTACGAGACATTCCAACTATTGGCACGAAAACAACAAATAGGAGAATCGCTGGAACAATTCCACTCAGTGTTGAGTGGGTTAGCCGCTCGATGTAATTTTGGAGCATTGGAGACCAGGATTTTGCGGGATGCGTTCATCGTAAATATGAACAATAGGGAGGCCCAAAATGAGCTATGTCGCTCGACGAAGACACGAGAGGAGGTGTATCGTATTGCACTGTCATATGAACGTGGATACAAATATGCTAAGTCATACGGATCGATAACCGGGGGAGGAACTAGTGGAAATGCCGGCGGAGCTGGCGCGTTCCAAATCAAAACGGAACCAGTGGGGGCCATCCGAGGAGGTTACAGAAACAACAGACAGCGGGGCCGCGGATTGTTTAGGGGGAGAGCAGACATGAGGGTGGTTCCAGAAGATGCTATAATTGTGACCAACCCAATTTTATTCCGGAACACATCACAACGTGTCCAGCGAAAAACGCTACGTGTAATTTCTGCAGGAAGACCGGACATTACGAGAGAACTTGTAGGGGAAAGCAAAATAATCGGGGAAGACCGGCAGTGAGACTGATCCAAAATCAGGAGGATATGGAAACTACGGAAGTAGACGACGCTGAGGATACATATTCCCAGCACGAGAATTCCGTCGGCTGGGTTAATACACCGGTCAAGAAACAACGATCGTGGGATTCGGATAGCTCAGGGGATTACGTTGTCATGGCTATCAGATCTCGGAAAGAGACAGATCTAAAAGTGGCCGGCTCCCGACTACCAATTAAGGTAAACGGAAAGCAAACAAACGTGTGGATAGACAGTGGATCACCGATTTCGATATTCATCATTGGGGAATTGAAACGGACGTTGGGCACTGCAGGCGTCAAGGTGAAGACACCGGCACCGGAGGACGAGGAGTTCAGGGATTACGGAAACAACCCATTACGACTACTAGGAACGATGGACGTACTGTTAGAAACGAACGGATGGGTGACCAACGCAAACATTAGAGTGATTGGAGGAAGCAGACCACCAATTATTGGAAGAGAACTAATGCCAAATCTTGGATTGCAGATAGTGCAGAAGGCACCGGAGGAAAATGTGATGTCGGTACAGAACGATCAACTCGCGGCCGAAGCAACGGAGGTGGAAACCTCACTAGACAACTGGCAGATCTATTTCAGTAAGCAATTTGAAAATCTTTTTAACAGGGTCGGGAAAATTAAGAATTATAGGGTACACGCGGATTTTTTTGAAACGTTGACACCAATTCAAGAAAAAGGACGTAGAGTGCCAATCACATTGCAAGAAAAGGTGGATAAGGAAATTGACAAACTGTTACAACAAGGACACATTGAAAAGCTAAACGAATGTTCGGATAATTATTTTGTTTCCCCGATTGTAATTACAGTGAAAAAGGACGGATCAGTAAAATTAGCGCTAGAATCACGGGAGTTGAACAAGCAAGTCCACAAGAACAAATACCAAATGCCGAATATTGAAGAGCTTATGGATACGGTAGGACAAACGATAAGCGAACGGAAACCAGGGGAGGTATATTTTTCTACCATGGATCTTACGTACGCGTACGGTCAATTACAACTTAACTTAGTCCAGAAACTAGCATCCAATGCAATTTTTCGCTGGTGGGAGGAAAATCAACGGGCACGTAACGTTTTCGTACGGGGTTCTACGGCCTTACAACCATGTTGGCGGATTTCAACGAGTAATGGATACGATTCTTTCGGAATTTCCGCAGGCACATGCATTTATTGATGACATTTTGGTGGTCACGAAAGGCACGGAAATTGAGCATATCTCAACAGTTGAGAAAATTTTGCGGAAGCTGGATCGCAAAAATATGGCACTTAAGCTCATTAAATGCCAATTCGCGCGTAAAGAATGTGAATGGTTGGGGCACAAAATAACTCGTACCGGAATAACACCGCTCGTCCGGAAAACGGAACCAATCGAATCGCTGAAAGCACCAAAAACGGTGTCACAACTTAAATCATTCATGGGCTCCATTCATAGCTTGCACAAATACCTTCCGGCGCTCGCGGAATCATCAGTGTCATTACGCCCATTATTAAGCCGGAAAAACGATTATATTTGGAGTGATGAATGTCAAATATCATTCGAAAACCTGAAAAAGCAAGTGGCGAATATAGTAGAACTCCGGCATTTTCTTGTACACCGGGACACAAGAATTGTGTGTGACGCCAGTCATAACGGGCTCGGAGCGGTTCTCGAGCAACTAAGTTCCGACGGCTGGCGGCCGATATTATTCGCATCCCGGTACTTAAACGCAGCAGAGAAAAATTATTCAACGAATGAATTAGAGATGTTGGCAGTTGTGTGGGGGGCGGAATATTTCCAAAACTATGTGCTGGGAAGGAAATTTTTAATAGTTACGGATCATAAGGCACTAGTGTCACTGCTAAATGGGAACAGCAAAAAGAACAAAACAATGTTCAGCAGACTAACAAGATGGTTAGATCGTCTTATACCGTTCGATTTTCAGGTAGAGCATAAACCCGGAGCAAAAATAGGACTCGCTGATTATCTCTCAAGGCACCCGAGCTTAGATCCTCAACCGATTAGCACCTACGATAGTATGTTTACGGTGGCGAAAATTAGTAGAATTAGATCCGCCCTCGGATTTAGAAAGAGAATTTTCTCCAAAATGAAACTCGAGTCTCCATCGGTTACTAATAATAGACGCGTTTGTAATATATCGAATAGAAAACGACCGGTAGAGGGCGAACGATCATGCGACGGAAATTGGACCAATCACAGAGCGACGAACTGCATTTCCGGCAGGTCAATTGAGTTTAGCAAAAATTTAGTTGGGACTATTATTGAAGCTAACTTTAGTTATTCAAAATCTTTAAATTCGTCAATAGTCAATCAAAAATCAAGCAATTTAATCATGGAAAGGAAGATCAAGAAATTATTGGAACGACACGCTAGCATTAGCAGTAGTGATGAAATAGAGGAGATTGATGTAAATATACAGGCGGTTACAACAGAAGTCCGGAGCACTAAAACAAATACCATCATTTCTATTCCGTCGGTTTACCCTGGCGAAAGTTATCCACCGGTCAATCCGGAAAAAAAAGTCATGTCTATTATTCCAAGAAATTGTAAAATAGTCAGTAAACAAACCGCTCTTCCCGAATTGTTTAATCTTCGATTTATAGAATCGCAACACCAATCTGATCCACAGTTACAAGCCATTATCGAGTTAATTAAATGTAAAGATCCTCAGTTACACTCAAAAATTGCAGCGATGAGTAAGTACTTTGCACAGTATACTCAGGATTTCCACGTAAGAGACGGATGCCTGTGGATGGACGAGAGTCTAGTGATCCCTAACCTTGCAGACGGCGGTGGTCAATAGACTTCACTATTATCACTACGGAAAATCCAGCATGATCGACGCCGCTAAGGTTATCTGGTACCCATACATGTTCCGTAGTCTAGCAACTATCGCCGGGAATTGTCCGGAATGCACATTAGCGGGTAAGAACTTGAAAAACATGTGTTCAAAGGATGATATAGGGAAAATACCTGAACCAAAAGAGTCGAATGAATCAATACAATTGGATTTTTGGGGACCCATTAACTACTTGAAGGAGTCTAAAAAGTATGTTTTGAAGGCGATGGACCGGTTCTCACGATGGCCATCAGCTATGGTCTGTAATTCGAACCGATCGGATAAAATTATAAAATTTTTAAAAGCTTACATAATTGCCCATGGAGTCCCGCGCCAAATTAGAGTTGAACAGGGAACAAACTTTATGTCTAAGGAAGTTAAAACGCTCTGCCATGAACAAGGAATTGAAATCCTCACTTCGCCAGTGAATGATCATAGGGCAACAGGATGTGTCGAGCGCACGATTGGTAGCATCAAGAATTCAGTGCTGACGTATGCGCGGGAGGATAAACCGGAACCCTTGGATCGAACGGTTGAAAGAGCCCTCGGAGCCCCAAGATTTGTGAAAAACGCATCCCTCAACATAACACCGTTCGAAGCGCACCACGGCCGGGAAGCTAATACGGTCCTCAGAAATTTGACTAAAAACCTACGTTACGGAACCTAAATTGGGAAAATGTAATACGATCGAAATATGAATGTTTAGATGAACGAGACCCGATCGCCCAAACAATGCCGGAGCCGATGGACACCAACTGGGGAATCCGATCGGATACTGAGTATGACCGGAAGAACAGACGGGGACCACTAAAATTGGCCGATGAACAAGCCGCTAATCAAGATGACAAGCCTGGGATTGCACGAGCACCAAACGACCCTGTGGAGATACTACCGGCAGTGGTAATGCAGAGGACCGGGGAGTGGAACATGAATAGGTATAGACCATTAAAATCCAAAATAGTTGATCAAACTGAACATACTATTAAAATGAGTAACGGTGCGGTGCTTAGGAAATCAGGAGTAGCGCTCAGGAAAGCCAAATTTCCGAAACAGCGGGTGCCGGGAGGACAAATAACTGCACCACCAACGCGGTGGTATCTGAAACGGAAGCTACTAATGAGTAAAAACCAACCAGGCAGTTCGACAGGAAATCAACCAGGAAACTCAAAAGGCACCAAGAAAAACTTTCACAGCATCATGGGAAAGGGAGCAAGATTCCAAATTTTGCAATCCGCAGAAAACTCAGACTCAGAATCGGAGGACCATTTACCGTTAAGCACAACTAAACTAGTTGCGAAACAAACAAGTGGGCGAGTAAACGGTGGGGAAGATGGACAGGGAACATCTAGTGGGGGATGGGATCAAGTTCAACCAGAAGTCATCACAGTTCGTCCCAGCAATGAGGAGACGGCAAAGGAACACACGTTGGCATGTGAAACAGGAATCGAAAATGACCGGGGGAGAACAAATACTGAAGGAACCGAACCACAAGAAACGGAGCGCGAACCAGAGCATATACCAGTAACCGGAAGGAAGAAACGGGGTCGGAAACAACGACTTGTTTCCTATTCAAGCCAAGATTCGGCCAGTTCATTAGATGAAACAAGCTCAAGACGGTCGAGCAGGAAACGGACAGCAGTGACCAAGATGGGGGGAGTCATGATTGACAATATTAGAAAGACGGACAAAGCCGGAGCAGTTGAAGAAAAGGAGTAAAAAGGAGATGAGTAACATGGAGTTCAAAACAAACTTATAAAATTTTGCTGAAATGGGGGAGGTCCAGGGAGAGGGCATGCTGTGTAACGGCAAAAACTCAAAAGTTTGTCTTTTAAAAGACTTGTAGCTGATTGGAAAAACTTTGTAATTAACCCTATTGTTTACTGTTAACATAGATACATTGGATATTGGATTTGAGTATTATTTATTACAAGGAGGGAAATGTCATAGTATCTAAATTTAGTTCATGTTTCAATTCTAGTCGTGTTATCTATTTCAATTATCTGTCTGGCGCTAACCGGTATTTAACCTTCGGAGTTTGTCTGTCACCTTCGGATGACAGCTATTTTATTGTCTCCGACTAACTTTATGAACTACGTTTACTTACTAAACAGGAATTAATTGACACCTCGAAACCGTCTTTTCACACTGTGAATCAGCTTGCACTGTGAGAGTTTTGGCTAGAGTGTTACTAGATTGAAATTGAAAGCTAGTAAGCCCAAAACGAAGTAAAACGAAACTTTCACCATCAAAAACCTGAGAAAATACTAAACAAGATGTGTTTTCACTGAGATGTCAGTCGAAAAGATCATACATTTGCGAGTAATCAAAACCACCTTCAGACTCTGAACCATCTTGCTCCGGGAGAATTTTGTCCAAAACCGTTTTTTCTTAAAGATATTATCCAAAAAATGAATGGTAAGAATGACGTACTCCAGTTTTTTCGAGCTGCAAACACAAATCGACTGTACCCAAAAACAATTGAATTAATCCGCCAAAAAAACTTGAGCGAGCACAGAACATTCTCCGTTTGTTAAACAAAAAATAGTTATTTCAAATTGAATGTTAGTAAAACCAAATTTTCAAAAATAACAAATTTTGAACTAGCGTTACCCGACAAAATAAATAAAAGAAGATGCTTTTTCACTGGGAAAACAGAAAAGGGTCCTATACAGTTTCGAGTAACCAAAGCAAACACCCTGACACTGAATCAGTTTCTCTGGGAGATTTCTGTCCATTATGGTTATCTCTCAAAGATATGATCCAACACATAAACGGTAATTTTGACATTCTACAGTTTTTTAGAACCATATTCCCAAATGGACTGTTTTCAAGAAACATTTGAAACAATCGGTAAGAAAAGTTTTAAAACGAACGAAAAATTTTTCCTGAATGTGAAAGTGAGGAGAACATATTGATATTGAAAGTTAATAAGCCCAAAAGGAAAGTAAAAAAGAAACTTTCACCTTCCAAAACCTGATAAAAGTAAGACAAGATGCATTTTCACTGAGAGGTCAGACAAGACGTCTGTACAGTTGTGAGCAACCAAAAGCAAGCCTCAGACTATTATTCGGCTTGCTCCGGTAGAAGCAGAGGGTTTATTTACAAGTTCATGAATAGTTTTGCTCTTTTGTTGTTAAGGGCTTTACTTTCATGCCCAATGTCAAAATACAATATGATATGCTTCGCATCTAGTAACACCATGGGATGGAAAAACGTTAATTGTATAATTGCATGACTAGCCTAGTATGATAATACAACGAATTTTATGCAATAACAAGAAAAAAAGTTCGTCTAAGAATCGAACGATCTATTTTAGCAAAAATGTATTAAACTTATAATAGCAGCAGTTTTTCCCTAAACCAGTTTATGGAGTTGTATAATCAGCATTTTTGGTCTATGGAGGTCACCTCGTGCTTATAGTAACGTTTAGTAAGGTTATACAGAATTTCCTAAAGTTTCTTCTGTTTTTTCTTGTAAAGGCTTCCCCTCCATGGTCAATGTCAAATTAAAAGAGATATGAATGTCATCTAGTAACATCGCGGGTTGACCAAGAAACTAGTCACTCAACATTCATATATCGAAAGTTGTAATCTTGAAAGTCTTGCGTTTGATGGAACGAAAAGACATGAAAACAGATAATTTGTACAAAGAATAGAAAGCAAGTAGAAAACTGCTAAATTTTGGCGAAAATTTAAAAAAAATTTAAATTTTTGATTTTGAAAACTTGACTATATTCATGCTTTGACCAAGGCATACAAAATTTCTCATAATGAAAAAAAGTTACTGAGCGTTTTGAAGAAAAATTATCTTGAGAAACGGAAAAACAAACTAACTCTCTGTATATAAGACTACCTTATGCACAACAAAAATGAATTTTGCTTGCAGATTTTTTTTGATAATGTGCATTTGAGTACAAATTTTTAGTTTGTGAAATGGTCTTGGGGGCAATTTTGATATTACTTACACAAAACCTTACTATCGCTATCAACCAAAAGGACAGCCAAACAATTTTCATTTAACGAGGCAAGTATTAGAAGGTCCAACACCGGTAAAGCTGAAGGGGGGTGGTGGTGAGCAGTGTGCGGAAAAGAACAGGAGCAAATTTTATTTTTATTATAATTTCCACCCGTTGCATTCGGTATTTACTACCCTTCAATTCCAGTGTAGAAATACTCACACAAAGTTTGTAAGGCAGACTTGTATTAGCATGTAACTGATACAAATTCATGACCCATAAAATTGTATGGTGCAATTTGGGCAAAATAATACTTAGCCAACATACATTTAATTTTTTTCAGAGTCGGCTTGAAAATTGTTAGGGCAAATTACATTGCTTTCTTTGTGGTGATATTGCGCATAACAAAAAACTTGAATATATCTGAGCTAATCGTTTACTTTGCCTACAAATATCACCAATACATGAAAAATTTTATTATAATTTGAACAACTTGAAATGTTTTCATATAGTTGTTGTGAAAGTTCGTTTTTGAATTTCTGTTTTGCTTAACTGAAATTTTTCTGATCCTCTTAATCTGGTAATTCAATTGGTCGAATAAAATTTCTAGATCTTTCCAGAATTCTTTCTGTGTTTTTTCGTCTCAGCTGAAAAATATTTGGAAAATTTTGAAGTCTTTTAAAAAGTAACTCTCAAAGTGAGCTGTAGTAAACTTAACTTAGCGATTGTATGGCTACTGATATCCAAAATTTTAAAGAAACATTTTCAATTGAGAATTCGAAAGATTCAGGTTATTAGTCAGACTATCCAGAGATTTCAAAATACGACGAAAAAAACGAATACCCATCAGAATCCCTGTCCAAAGCATGTTATGCAGATTGCCAGAAAATGAGTGTTTTTTTTTCAAAAATGAGTGAAGTTCAAATCACAGGTGCAATTTCAAATCAGTTTTTGTATATATCCTATTTTTTTCCAATTTCATTTTGTGTTAGTGTGAAGAATACACAAAGATGTACGAGCCTAAAATGAAATCTAAAGAACCAATTCAGCTTTTCACTCCCAAATCTTCTCTGGTCGATTGAAGAAAATCCAGATTGTCGCAAAGAACAAAAACAAATCTCCTAGTACGCCTGTGAAAAAACTTAAAATGTCTTCGACCAGATAATTGTTTTGAAATTACTAACAAATATTTGAATTCAAACTTCAATATCCATTTTTATGAGTAGGCCTTACTTTTAGAATTTTTGTAAAATTACCTAAGTAATTAAAAATTAGTAACTGTTTGATATAATCAATTCTCATATTAACAGATCAGCAGAAAAATCGCACTAGAGAAATAATGTTTTGCAACTAATGTCCACTGAATGATTACAATTTTAACGGTTTAGAAATTGAGCAATCATTTTGTCGACACTTCAAGGTTTTATCTAACACTACATTTAGTTTTTAGAAGTATCTCAGTGGTTCTAACTAAAAATGAAAACCATGTATAAATAGAAACTGAAAAAGACTTTCAATCGAAATATGTATTAGAATTTTTAATTTGTTTAAAAATTTTGTTCTGATTGTCGGTTAGACGAAACCCACGATTAATACCCTCGTAAGGTTTTTTCATTTGTATTACACTCTTGTATTTTTTGCCAGAGGGTCGTTAATGTTTCTGCTTGAACCTTTTCTGGCCATCTTGAGCGTATCATTGTGTTCATTGTATGCTTGGTTTTTTTTTTCTATTCAAACAAACCAGCTCTGTTCCACTCCATTCAGCTTTGAAGAAACCAAGCGTTCGAATATCAAATTTCTCATGTTTCTCACAACGAACACGTGGTAAGAAATTAAACACAACATCAGGAATATAATTTTTGTCACTACAGTTTTTCTGGTCCCAGTTGGTAAAAAGTTTCACCTGTCAAGCACTCTTTTATAGGTGATTCAGTCAACGTCAAGTACACTGAATCAGTATTCATTTCAATTGCTCGATTCGTTAAAGGACGTAAAACTCTTCCGAGAAAATCGTATTTGAATTCTAGCATTCGCTGTTTGGCATTTTTTAATGCTACGAAACCCACTCTTATTGGTTCGTCATGACATGTTGTTTTCTTCGACATCTTTATTTTGTAAGTGTTTCTGTCATTTTCATCATAGGAATTGAATTGAGCAGAGTTAATCTTTTTTGTTGAAGCTAATATCTTAACATCAAATTTTTTTATCGAATTTTGTTTATTTGATTAATTGTATCCCATTTTTGTATTACCAATTAGTTCCGATGTCTGGCAATAACAGTCTTATCAACGTCAGAATCTCCAAAACTGCGGTTATAGCTGACAAAGTTCATGAAATCCTTAAAAAACTTCTCGCGATTGTATCGTATAAGCAAATGGCACTTACTGACAAAAAGACCTTGAATTAGACATCAGTTAATGTAGTCAGTTGTAAAAAGACCTTTTTGACCAAAAAAACTGGCTAGAGGACAGCGCCAACCAGTAGACATTATTCCGTAAGCCACAACCAATTTCTTCATACGACCGTCAAGATCACTGCGATTAACAAGCGTGTTTTTGAAAAATGGTGGCAATTCCTCAAAGTAATCTTTCAGATGATCTGGAACGTGGATATCAACTAAAGATAGACCATATAACTCGTCTGTCGTTAGCAACTGAAGAAATTGATCATTTGAAAGCGTTGAGTTTATGCTATCTAGTTCTTGGCACATCCAAAGCACATCATTTTTATACTGCTTTTCAATTCATAGCGCATCATTCCAATTTTCACCAAAAATTGTACATTTTGGTTTCAAAAGTTTTTTTTTGATTTCGAAATTGAATGTCACAAACAATAAGGTATTTGCAGTTAAAAATACCTTGAGATTTAAGGAAACACGTGCTTTGGTTGTCATTTTGTCGAAGTTATTCCAGGGTTTTCTTGTGATTTAGGTCTGGCTGAAAATAAAACCAAAAAAAAACATTTTCTATCATTAAATTTAAAAAAAAATGCATTTTGAACTGTTAAGTTTTGTTAGTTTGTCAATTAACAATCTCATTAGGTAGAAAGGTGTGAGCATGGTGATAGCAATCCATAAGCTTCCAGACTATGCGACATGATTGAGAGCAGGCATCGGGAAATACTTTTCCTATCTTGGTGTGCGAATAAGAAATTTTAGATGTGACCACACACGATGGACTGTTTATGTAATGATCTTCAGAACAATAATGAACAAATTGCCTCTCAGCTATTTGAAGAGGATGTCTACACGGCTTAAGTCTGTTACCGGAAATGGGTTTGTATACTGTAAATGGACCAGTAGGTTTAATTCCTGACGATTGCAGACAGATATAATGCATTAGCGTCATAATCAACAACAACAATTGAATTCACTAAATTTTTCTCGTCTTCACCTATGAAAGATTTATTTACTTTCTCGTAACGACTGAAGATTAAACTGGGTCCTCCTACGATCTTTTTACGCACCAGATCTTATAAATTTTTATGTTTCTGGCCAAATCGAATAATGACTTCACAGCGATTAAACCTGTGAAGTAATTTGTTAGCAGCACCACTCAATGTCAGTTTTTCTTTTAACAGGTCAGTGTTTTCATTTTTATAGAAATTGATCAAGTTTTTAACAGCATCAGGTAGAGGTTGAACATCAAGACAGTTGTAATGTTTCAAAAAGTCACTCATGGTTTCAAAGTTTTCATTGTCTATATTTGTTTGATTAGCTCGTAGTTCTCTTCACCTGTCTTTGGTCTTTTTGGGTTTTTAGGGTCACCACCTTTCGCAACAACTTTTTTGCAAGTAAATGCAAGAGTGTTTTCATCGCGCAAAAAGGAAAAATGTCTAATAAGGAGGTAAAGTGGTTTCACAAAGTTCTCGAAAGACACCAAGTACTCATTTGGGAAAAAAATTTGTTTGCTGATACACCGTAGGCTTAGAGAAACTTTTCTATTGAGGTACCTGCTGCTAAGAACTGACTGCTGTCAATAAAACGAAGTGCCGGTTATGCTAACAACGGGAATCGAATATTCTTTTTGATTAAATTAAGGGTTGAAAGTTCGCAATGTCTAGTTAAATATTTGAAGAAAAACATTCGAACTAAATTTAAATCATAAAACCCACTATTAAATTTTACCACTGGTAACTATTCAATGGAGGATGAAATTTTTTTTTATTAGGTTGATTTAACGTTTTTTGGGCGTCGGAGAATTTTCATCCATGTGAGTTTCTTGGTAATCAACCACAATTTTAATTGCTCCACTATATCTTCAAGTTTTTTGGTCTGAAAAGCTAAGTTTTGTTCGGATAACAACAACAATGCATCAACAAAAGAATCTACAAGTAATTCAGGATCCTCGATTACAAAAAAATGTGTAGAGTTGCTTGTCGGAAAGGAGACATTATGATGAACTGGAACAGATACTGTAATATGTTGATTTTTGAAGCGCAAACTTTTTGTAGGACTAAACAAATCGTCTGAAAGTTCTTGCTGTTCGCAGTTTGGTCAAACAACAGGTTAGAGGATAGATTCGAAAATAAAAGTAACAAATGCATCACAAAATTGAAGCTCGAGCGGTATATTTATGCCAACTAATTGAAATTCATCAAAAAATGAAAAACTGGGACTGTATTTACCTCCTAGATAGACGTGTTTTGTTTGTTCAACACATGTTTTGGATTGATTTTCTAAGTTACGAGCCCTTTGTAAAAGATATTTTTTGAACAGTAGATTTAAATTATTAATCAGACAGATATGATATCCAACTGCTTGAAAACTTACGCGATTACTTTCGCTCTGACTTCGATAGATAAGATTTCCCGATAAAGACTTCTTAGCGCTTTTATCCTCTATCGCATATAGAAAAATTGAGCAATCAAAAAATGTCTCCATTTTGTCGTAAGCGTTGTATGCAAATTCTTCAAAATCATCTGCTTTCTGCTTATTCTTGAGCAATACAACTCAAACATTCGTAAGTTCGCTCAGCAAGGTTTACTCTTCTAGTGAGGTGAAAAGCAGCCAATGCTCTGAAAGCACATAGGTTGTAAAAATAAGGAACTCCTTCACTGTTTTTTTTTCCAGTGTTCATACAGCTGGACTTTGTTTGATGTATTAATGAATATCGCCCTTCTCCTCGTTTGCTCCAATAGGTGTTCCCGGGATATGGGTGGCTGTCACTGTGATATTAGTCAGACAATAAAAAGTCCTTTTAGTACTATCTTTCCAATTAGATAATTTTTCTATGATGTCTGTACTCAACACATCTCGTTGCAGGGACAGAAATTCGTTTTTCTTCCCAATAACCTTAAGTTTAGGTAAACTTGAAGTGTTTTCAGTAGAATAGTAGAATTGGTAATCATTGCTTTGAGTGTATTTAAGGAGATAACCAAAGCAAGGTTTGATTTTCGATGCACGACTTAGTTGTTGTAAGGCTGTACCCATTTTTTTCCATTTCGACGTAACCGTATTGTTTCTAAACAAAGTTAAAATTGTTTGATGTGGCTGTTGAATAACATTGTCTCCAATTAAGTGAGATTTTGATCGAAAATTTTCCAAAAAAGACTCATCATCTCTAATTAGTGTCTCTGGAAAGTGTCGATCTAACTGTGTACGCTGGCTTCCGTGTACATCCTTTATTTGCGTTTGCATTTTCTGCATACTGGTATATCCTTTGTTACACATTGCGCATGTTAGCTGCACTTTAGGTGTTTTGTGGGCCCTCAAATTGTGAATTTTCTTTTCCTTGGAAGTTTGCTCGAAAAGGACACGTTTTGCATTTGTATTCTTCATTCGCACGTGAGATCTCGTTGGGAAGTAAATTATAATGCGTTTGAATTCCCGTTGACAAATGCTACAATTTGAAATCTTTTTTTTTACGTGTTTTTATGTGACAATTCAGCTTGTAATCGGTTTGTTGAACAAACTTAAAAAAGAAGAGTTCAATTTTGAGATCGTAGATTGTGTCCACGGTTAAATTAAACACAAAATGCGTTTCGGAAAAAAGTGTTTGAAATGTAAATGTTCAAATTTTGGCAAAATTTTATGCCAAATCAAACTGAAATAAGTCCTCAAAAACAAAAACTCTGACAACAAAAAAAAGTACAAGAAGATTGTTGACTTACCCGAAGACATTCTGGAAGAAAATTTAGTTTTGCAGAAAAGTGAACTTCTCGGGAAGACTGAATTGAACGTTAAAGGGGCACCAGAATGTTTGGGTCAACTTATTAGCCATCTCAAAAAATGTTTAACCTAAAATGAAAACATTTTCCTCGGAAATACCGTACAATATATGGTGCAACCTTTCCTTTGAATTACTTCCTTTTTATTGGAAATCATGACATCATTAGTATTTATGGTAAGACTTGTTCCTTTCCACAACTGAAACTAACTCTGGTTATCATTTTCTCTTACTTTACTCTCCCGCTCAGTTGCTACTATTTTTCTCTCTAACGCATCTAGCATGAATACTGAAACGCCATTTAGTTACGATTCCAAAGTTCTGAATGTATGGAATATTCAGACATCACTTTATCATTACATTTCACTGACGCAAAAAAGCTATCTTTCAACTCCAAATAAATATTTTCAGTTGAGATTAAGGAAAAGAAGTTACCAGTAATTTATTTGGTCCCAAATAACGATTGAACCTATAAAAGACTAAACTTGAGCGGATTTAGTTCGGTAGAAATTTGAAGGACAACTTAAACGTTATCAGCAACCCTTTGATATATAATATAGCCAACATTGAGCGGGATTTTATCTTTCTTTGATTATCTTGCTGATCTACAGAATTATGACCCAGAAGCAAGACTCAATATTAGACTCCAGACGTTTGAGAACAGTGCAGGCACATTTGTGTTTTTTAAGTAATCTCTGCTGCGAAACGGAACATGGTTCAAGACATGCAGGATAAACTTGAGCATGCAGGAATTCAAGGAGCTGTTTGACACATTCAGTCAACACCAGCAGCAAAGCAACAGCAGCAAGTCAAGCCACATCCAACCATGTATTATGATAATTTTGTAGATCTGTTTGACGTCAGGTTTGACGTCACGATAAGTTTGACGTTTTATCCCCAACAAAGAAGAGAAATATTTAAAAAGTATAAAGATTGACTGACTGTGTCTGTGCTTGCTTGATCCAACATGAAAGTTTCTTTGCTTTATTCAAAATAAAATTTCCCTTCTATTTTTGTTTTAGTTCTGAGACGCGGCGGACGAGCAGACAAAAAGTACAGAAAAACAGACATACATTATGCTAGTTGTAAAAATTTTTCTTGGAAAAATCACCAAGGAATTAGAAATCTGTACACCACTTTATATATTGAGTTTTGTTTGTACACCCCTGCACCACTTTGATTTTGGTAAACTACAAATCAGCACAAAACCAGATTGAACGACGGTGATATTCTCTATGCACAGCTGTGAAACAGTTTCCAATCAATCAACTAGAACGATGCAAATTATTATGCAAAAGGTCATGAAAATTGCAGTACCTTACAAAACTTACCTTATGCAGCTCATATACAAGATTTGGCTCAGTTTTTTTGTCCGAAGTTTGACACTTCGAAAATAAAAACCCTAAATAAAGATTACATACTCAAATGTACACTTGCTGACCTCAGAATTTAATCACACCATTGAGCGCTGTTGAAATCTTATTTATTTTTTGAGTGGTTGCAAAATGTTAATTAAAAACTTTTTGACTATCAATTTTTAAAAAAAGCCGGCAATGGATACAGTTGATTCTGCAGGAGGAACAACGAATATTGTTTTTGACTATGAAAACCAAGAGAGAAAACCTTGGATTCTGGGCGATCAAAATATTCCAAGATCGGAGGTTGTTTTTTTTTGGTTAAATGTATGCTGATAGTTTTTATTGAGTTTTTAATTTATAAGCACTGTGGGCTTGACTGTGTGGAGGACAAAACACTTTGGTTAGCACTTATAACAAGTGCAATTGGTTATATTTTGCCTAAACCATAACTATGAACAAAAAGTTTGGACGACTGATAGAATGTTCATGTGTCTGGTGGGACCAAGTGGTTCAAGCAAAACTCAGTTTTTATATGACCTTAATGAACACAAAGCTTTTGAACCAAAGTATGAATCAATTATTTGTTTTTATCAAATCTATCAATCATTATATGATGAAATTAGATACATTGTTTCCACCATTGAATTCATACAGGGAGTAAATTTTGATTTGGTTTGCGAGTTTGTCAAAGAAAGCATACCTAAAAAAAGCAAAACAAGAAGGGTTTCGATTTTTGATGATTTGTCGCAGGAAGTTTTGAATTCAAATCAGTTTACAAAATTGCGATGGCTGGACGTCATGAAAAATTATATAACTTATATCAAACACAATTTGTTTCATAAAAACCCGCAGGGTAGGGAAGCTGAGTTACAGCTAACACATATGGCCTTGTTTAAGTTGCCTAGAGATGTAAATAAAATTTCGATTTTTGGCAAACAACTAGTGCTATCAAAATTTATGACAGATTGTTATAAAGACGCTACTTCAAATGTTTTTGGTCATTCAATGGTAGATCTTTCTACGCGAACACTTGACGTTCTCCATTACAGTTCAAACTTTGATCCTGCAATTTTTTTAACCCAGTTTTCTAGCAAAACTCACTACTATTAAGGATGAGTTCACAACAGATCTATATGCTTAGACGGTTTATTAAGGATGAGTTCACAATTAAAAAGAAAACATTTATGAACTGTGAAGTTCTTTTTTGTATTTTCTCTCAAAAAAGTATTAATTACTTTGGCGGGAACTGTACCGGGAGTGAGAAGGAGTCAAATTGAAATATATAGAGCACAAACGGAACGCATCATTTAAAAATCAATCTCAGAAACGGAAAGATTTGCAATTTTGAGCTCAAAAAATTCTATAGATTTACTTTTTGTCAACCAGAATTGCGCTATCTAACTAATTGATGGAGTCCAAAAATTTGTCCTAATACCCTACAATTTATATCAGCAACCTCTTATTGAACAACCAGCCATTTTCCATAATCAAACTTTTCAAAAAAAAAAAACCATTTTGCAGCAAATGTCTAAGCTCTTGTCAGTTTTCAACCAGCAACAAAAGAACATAAACAACAACAACGACACAAAAAGAACAAACTGACATTATTCCGGAGGAAGTCTCTTCCAAAAAAATTTAGACAATTACAGGTTCAATATTAAACGAAGTTGGCAGATCAAAAACACACAACAACGTAGTCGTTTGATTCTGAATAAATTTTTGATCAAAGCAAATATCAAAATTATTAACTTCAATTTGATGTTGGGATCTCAAAATACTGGTTTATCTGTTAGTTTATTTCTCTGCCGTCTTCGACACAAGTTTCGAGAGGACGAATTATCTTCACAGTATCATTAACTACCGTTGAAAAAACTAGCAATACCAGAACATTTAGTTTCAAATCCTGAATTAAATTCAAACAAAACTAAGCAAATCACTTTGCTATCAGAAGTCGAAGAAAGAAATTGAACCTGAAGTTAGACCAAAGAAAAGAAGCAATAATGATAGTAGTGGTGGGGTTGAATGCTCTGAAGAGTTTGTGGGGCGGAGTAATGCGCGAAGATGGTTTCCGTTCAAATAAAATGTCGTAAAAAAAAACAAAACTTAGTGGAACAACATTGGATATGCTGCTTACGGTTCTAAATAAAATTTGAAGAAGCAAACAAAATTAAAAGATCAAGTTGTTGATATGTTTTTTAAAAGCAAACCAGTTTTCACAAAATTTTATCAACAAAAAAGACAATTATATGCTCGTTTACCGGTACTTGCTCACGATATAAATGAAATTTGGCGTATGGACGTTATGGATAAAATTGATCTACCAAATGACCAAACAAAGTTTTTTCTGGTTTGCGTAGATGTTTTGTCTCGTTTGATTTGTGTGCAGACAACGAATTGAAAATCTACCCAACAAGTAAAAGAAGCTTTTGCTAGGATGATTCTTGATTGGTCATTTGATCGATCCACCTAAAAGATCAGGTAAAAAAACTTGAGGAAACGTTCAACTCTTTTTGTACAGTCATCAAATTTTAAAAATATCACACATTCAGCGGTGATACAGAAGCAACCTTAGCAGAGCTTAACCTATCATCATATCCGTGAAATTCTTTGTTGTAAAATATCTTGAAGATAGATGGATCTGGCGATATGTTGACAAACTGCAAGACTTCGTGTAAACAATGACTGATCGACTTAACAGAAAAATTACAATGGCTTCGTTTTAAAATTGATAGCAAAACAAATTTCCAAAATTTTTCATACAATTCCAAAAATTAGATTGAACGATGAAGTTCGTTTTACATCAAGGAATAAAAAGAGCGGTAAAAAGCGCAGCAACTACAGCAGCAGCAAAAAAAAACAAATTGGTGGAGGGACAGTTAAAAGAAGGATAGAAAAAACTAAACATGCAAATTCCCAAAGCAGCACAACATTTAAGCCTCGACTTTTTCAACATTCATGAAGTGTTGGTTACATTTGACAACTCATATGAACAGGAAACACTCCCCATTACTTCCGATGATGCCATTGTTTTTTTAAATTTTGCTTAACATTTATTTGGATTTGCAAAGCTTGAATTGAAAATTGAGGCAACAATTAAACATGACGGTAATAATTTGGCGGTTGACGCAACTAAAGGCAAAGTGTCTGATCCTTCAGAAGTAGCTTTCTCTTATATCACTTCTCTTTTAATTTTTTCTAACTGTGATGATATTTTGAACTAGAAATATGCACACTTCTAATAACTTGTACGTACGAAGAGCGTTTTTTGAAACGAAGCTATCTCATACTGAGGGTTGTAGAAAAAATAAACTTGCAATACAAGTTCAATTCTATGACACAGATCCTTCGTCATTTGAAACTGGAAAAAGCAACCATATTCAACGATTATCGTGGACAAAGAACTCACAGAATCGGTTGTTTTATGGAAACTGGCAGTTGATTTCTTTGCTACATATCAATTGTTGATACCGAATACCAATTTAGGAATTACATTTACTCGTTCGAAACCAGATTTTGTTCTTTCAACTCAAGTTGCAAACACAAAGTTTTCGGTTCAAATAAGACAGCCTTCAATTTTTGCAAGATGTTTTACAGTGCCCGATCACAGTTTTACAACTGTACACACTTCATTTCAAGAAAGATTAAAGAAATGGCGGGCCAGGTATAAATGTAATGAAGTCAAAAATAAAACATTCGTAATACCATCTGGTCAGAACCAAATTGTTCGGGAAGATGTTTTCAGTTCGGAACCCATACGTTGACTTGTAACTGCGATGTGCCCTATCGCTCTTTTCAGCGGTCAATGGAATATTAACCTACTTCCATTTTTGAAACACAGTTTGAACTTTATAGTTTTTGTTCGAAATGGTACTACCATTGTCGATTATGACACAACACACAATCAGAAAGTGTACTTCAAAACTATTCAAAGTTTACATTTTGAGCAAAACGGTCCGCCTATAACACTTAAAAACTATCCCAATCGTTATTATTTGGTGTTTGACCTCACTTCAACTCAACAGTTTAATCGAGAATTGTACCTTCTCGAAATTGTTGGACCACCTCTACGGCTCGAGCTTGAGTTTTCTCGAGAAACAGCAGAACCTATTGAAGTGTTGATGATTGGGGAGTGATTGTCTACAGTCTCAATTGATCAAAACGGCAAAGTTCTGTAGCATGGATAATTTTGCTCTGAAAAAAATTATTGTTAAAAACTCCATACTAAGGTTCAAGTATAATGGGTCTTTTTCTGCAAACCATTTATAGTTCCCACTAAAACTAGACAACACCTTTCAAATTATGAATACTTCTAAAACTGCCCCACGAGGACATTGGGTAATGATTGCAAGAAAAAACAATAAGTATTTTTACGCCGACTCCTATCAAAAACCTATTTGGATGCATCCGAATGTTCAACTTCAACTAGATGGATCTCGTTTAGAATTTGTGAAGAATCAAGTAGTTGAACAAATTCCAAACTCTTGTCGGCGTTTTGTTTTTATTTTGCATTTAAACTTTTAGATGATTCTAACCATTTGTGTTTTAAGAGTGATTTAGAACTAATACGCGCGATGAGTTCAATTTAAACAAAAAGTGGCACTTAATTTTTAATTGAAAAATTAATTGAATCTTCTCTTAACAGTTCCAACTCCTATAAAAGGTATTAGCGCTTCCTGTATATCAGGAACTTCCTTTGAATGCTGTGAAATTTATTGCTCATAATTTTCTGTATTTTGGCACCGTAAAAAACTTCGAATCTATAATCTCGTGTGAAGTCAGTGCGTTGTTTTTGATACGCTGCGAGTTTGCGAAAGAGCGCAATAATTGGCATTTAGTGTCGCCAACAAAACCGTACTTCAAAATGTTAGAGTAAATAAAAAAATGAGTTCTGCCGATATCTGACGGGTAGTACGGTTCAAGTTTGTCTCAGAAAAAAAACCGCGCCCCAGATGCAACAATCAATACTTGACATCAATCGGAAGCTTCTGTTGAGAAAACAATTATAATTATTGTTGTTCCGTTTATGTCAGTTGTTCCATTATTGTGGCACCGTTTACATTGCCACTTCACTGGAGATCATAGATTTGAAATTTTTTATTGGGCCACAGTACAGAAAAGTCATCTCTTTGAATTTCGGTGTAAACATTTTTCTTGGAAAATAGAAAATTTCGCATTCACTCTTTAGCAGTCCAGTACGTGTCTGTGGATTCATTTGGTGGCCTGTCACGTTTTTCATCCTTTCAAACAAAAAAACACGAGCTCGAATGTTTTGTGCTAAACTAGATTAATAAGCAGATATAGATCTTTGGTGTAAAGTTTTTTATTTGAAAAAAGATTTTTTTGCAATCACCTTATTATTTGCATAAAACATACCTTCGATACTAAGTTAAATACCGGCTTTGATTTAGTAATTTTTAAAAATCGATTGTCTTAATTGATTACTTACTTTTGAATCTTTGTCTTTTTTGTTTCATACATACTATTCCATCTATGACAATTTAAATTTTTTCGAATAATTAGTTTCAGTCAAGGCGACCTCCCACTGACCGTTCAATTTAATTTGTTCGGGTAAAAAAACGAAAAACAAAGATAATGTGTTATCTGGATAGTAGTCCAAGCTTGTATTCGATAATAGTTTTAGAGAACAACTGTTGTAGGGTTGTTTTTTAATTGAATTGAAACCGCAAATCAAATTTTTTTCAATGTTCTTCTACTCAGAACTGATGGTGCCAAGATTCGTTACCTTTCTCAAAGTTCTTTTTCTTAGAACTGCTTGTACCGATGTTACTTTTTTGGATTTTTTTTGAAAAATCCATTTTTTAAAAAAAAAATTTTGGTGCTTTTTTGAGGGATGTGGGTGCTAAAATCGCTATTTTTTTTAAAATGATGGTACTGATGTTACTTTAATTGAAATAATTTTTGAAAGTTTTTTAAATTTTTTAGTTTTTTGTTAAGAAGTTTGGACTTTTGTTAAGGTGGGGACCAAAATTGTTGGTTTTCTCAATGTAATTATATTTCTTAGATTTAATGGTATGGATACTACTTTTAATTTGGAATCATTTTGATGTTTTTTGAATTTTTTAAGGCGTGGAAAGCCAGAATTGATTCTTTTCTCAATGTTCTAAAGATTAGAATTGATGGTATTGATGTTACTTTATTTTAGGACTGTTTTTGAAACATTAAAAATAATTATTTTTTGATAAATATTAATTTTTTAGAGATGTGGGGTCAAAATCGATACTTTTTTCAAAGAACTATGACTTGATGATATTGTTGATGTCTTGACTGAGTGAAAGCACTGGGTAATCAACCAGATTAGTAGTAATTATTAACAGGATCACTGATTGGTATCTTTCATCGTTATCAGATGACGAAATAGGACCACTCGTCTTTTCTTGATGATAAGAGGCTCCTCGTCACTATCATCTTCTACATATCCGTGTTCACTCTCTTCATCTTCAGAACCGTCTTCACTCTCTTCTTCTTCATATCAGTCTTCCTCTGCTTGGCTCTCCTCCCAATTTTCAATTTTTCGATTTTGACCTCCTTCGTCAATCTGTATAACATTTGATTAATTTTTTTTTGAAAAATCAGATATGAAATTTAAAAATTATGATAAAAATTCAATTGAAAAAGAAAACAACAAAAACTTCTTGTCACTTCGATTGCTTAAACACATTGGTCAACTCTTCGACACTGAGTAGCGGATTTTCTTCGTTCTTCAACTTTTTGAACCACTCTTTAGCAGTCCAGTATGTGTCTGTTGATTAATTTAACAGCCTTTCAAAAAAACACCAGTTCGAATAATTTGTGCTTAACTAAAATAATACGCTGATATAGATCTTTTGAAAATTAATTTTGTTTTGATAGTACAATTATATATCTTTTTCGTGATGTTGTGCACTTTTGAAGAAGACGCTTGATCTACCAAATTGTTTTCAAGCTCTTCCTTTTCCAGACCATCTAAAGCAATCGAACAATTTGATACCAGTAACATAGTTGTTTTAATTTTGTAATTGATTACAAACGTGAAATGCCTAGTTTCGATAAGAGATCAGCAATATCTTCACTATTTTTAAAATCAGAATCGACATTTTTTTTGATTCATTTTAAACCGAATCTAAAAAAGTTCGAAAAAATTAGTGAGTAAAAAGAGTTTTAAGACAATGAAAAAAACTAATAATTTTAAATAGATAAATCTCCCGAAATTAGTTGAAAACAAGTCTAATTTCTCGTTAGACACCTTTCAAATAATTTTTAGTTTCATTGTTGTCCTTAATCAAAATTTATTCCAAAGTAACTATTAAAATTTGGACCAAAAGTATGTTCCCATGGGTTTCCCTTGTTACCCGAGTCATCCCCATGCGGCCAAGTATTTTTATCAACGGTGAATATCAGATGTCGAATCGATATTTCACTTTTAAGATATTGAAGTAAGAGACTTCCTGTTGGATCCAGCAGGTTTGTATAAGTGATTCTGGTTCACTGGTTAGGTAATTCGTAAAAAAAACTGTTTAAACTGGAATCTCCTGTTCTTTTATAAATTTTGAAACGCTTTAATTTGGTTAGACAGTTTGGTAATTTAGGTGGAAACAGGTATGTTTTCTGCTCATGTCAATGATATTCCATATAATTTCTTTCTGTACCTTTCTAGTTTTATTATCCGAGGTTTCACCCCTTTTCTAATATAGACTAAGTATAATTTAATGGTTTATCATTAACTCTGTCTATCTAGTGTGTTTATTAGACTGAATTTTACGTGGTTTATTTATGTTTAGCCCATGTTTAGTCACCAAAGAAAACCAGACAATTTTAGAACCGCATTCAAAACGAACCAGTTTTATTTCAAATCTGAAGTTGTTTAATTTATCAATTTTTCAAGTAAGAAAAAGATTAGCTCCGGTATATTCAAGTTTCTTCTTATGCGCAATATCACCACATACATAACAGTGTAGTTTGACCTAACAAATTTCAAGCCGACTGTGAAAAAAAACTGTTGCTGGCTAAATATTATCTTTGCCCAAATTATACCAAAGGATTTTATGGTTACATGCATTTTTGTCAGTTACATGAAAATACAAGATTGTGGTACAAATTCTGCGTAAGTATTTCTCTGCTGGAAATAAATGATAGTAAAAATCGAGTGCAACGGGTCGAAAGTATAATAATAAATTTTGCTCCTGCCCTTTTCTGCAGCCTACTTACCCATAACCTCTCCCCCCCCCCCCCCCAGCGTTACCGGTGTTGGACCTTCGACTACTGAGGTATGAAGGATGATTTGATTCGAAGCAAAAACTAACCGTTATTAGAAAATTGTAAGTAGCGTGCATGGAAGTTCCCAAATCAGCAGTTCTTAAAATCAATAACGCTACAGAAAAGGCGCAGAAGAAATATCTTTTTCGAGCTCAGGGCAAAATTTTTTGAATTGCATAAAAAGTTGCTCAAAATTTTCATTCAAAAAATCAAAGTAGTTTTCAGCTCAATCATAAATGTTCCATCATTTTCCTCGAAAGTCGAAACAAAAACTAAAGTGTAAGCCAGATATGCTAATTTCGATGTCAATGCCATAAATTTGTAAATGCAAATATTGTCTGAACATATTAGCCGTTGTTTCTCTTGACATGATTGCAGATTTTGTTTTGCGGTAATAAAAAGTGTAAAATCGTTAAAAACTGTTAATAAAAATTTCCTGCAACACGCTATTAGTTTTAACATGTTGCTTTGTTAGTTGCATAAAAATACAAAAAAAAATCATTTAAGCAAAACTATTGTCTCAATTACTTAGCCGTTGGTCCTTATGTCATATTTGCAAATTTTGTTCAAGTAGTAAAAACTGAAAAATTGGTAAAAAATGGTAATAAAAATTTCCTGCAACACGTTGTATGTGTAACACGTTCCCTAAACGTTTCCTGTAGGTGTAACACGTTGATGTGCAAGTTGCATAAAAATACAATAAAATCATATCAGCGAAACTATTGTCTCATTTGTTTACTCCTAATGTCATATTTGCAAATTTTGTTCAGGTAGTAAAAAATTGGTAATAAGAAATTCCTGCAACACTGGATTGGGTTTAATACTTTGCTGTACGAGTTGTTCAAAAATACAAAAAGTCAAATCAGCAAAATGTCAAATATAAGTTACACCGATCACCTTCTTGTTGAATTCATACTTGCACAAAAAATATGATTACTTCTACTCCAGTGTTATTACACTGTACTTAAAAATTGAGTATACATATCATTCTAGTTGCTTGTTGGACTTTAGTTCGAGCTGATGGTTATGCAGACGGCAAGTAAGAATGTGAGGTAAGTGAGGTCGTTGATTGTAAGCTGGCCAGTTAATTTTAGTAACCATAAGGATGGCTTTCGCGATTCCCAGAAAAGTTACAAAATACTATCAGGCATGTTTATACAAAGTCCTTCTTTGTTTTTTCCCACTTCCAGACTTAGTTTTTGTTAAATAAAGCACATTTTTTGCGACTCAAGTCCATTGTTTGGAAAATGACTTTTCAAGTGGTACCACAATTGCAGCCGGCGGATCCGGTCAGGCTGTGCTATATCTGAAGCTAGAAGTCAAGTGAGAGCTGGTTCTCACGCACTACCATTAACGTGGCAGGGAATCGATTACTCGATCTGACGACCTCAAAGTGAACGCCTTACCACTATGTTAAGTGCCCTCGTTGATTCGATTGACTGCCAGTTGTTTGGTTGCTCGTCCTGGCAACTGCTGGCCTTTTGATCACAATCGGAAAAATGGCCACCATTGATAATATGCGTATTTGGCTGAAGTTAAATTACGTCTTAAAATCCAACGCGAGCCGAAGAGTCCGACTGATATCTTTCTCATTTTCCAATTCTCTTAAGTCTCAATCATTTTACAACACCCAGGCTATTCAAGATGCTCGATGTCATAGAGCAATCGTCTGGATTTTGTAGATCGAGAGTTGAGAACAATGTCTGTTCCTTGCCGTTTGTTTTGACTTTCTGTACGGTGCTGTTTTACGGTTTGGTCCTTTTTTTATGGTAATCACAATTGGGCTATTAAAATGTATGTCCGAGGGCTTATCTAATTTGATAATGTGTTTCTGATCAACGATTTGGCTTAATATTTTTTCTGTCGTTCTTGTAGATAAAACGGTATCAACGGTCCTTTTGTTGTAATAATGTAACATCTTTGACGAAATGAGTTCTTGTCACGTGATTTTTTGCTAGGCATCTCGTATATATGCAATTCAGTGCAGTTTTTGCCTCTATCTGCCTGCGTGATTGTGCATGTACTGGGTGATAACAATCAAACAGAACTATTGTCTTCGTTGATGCAAACATGAGGTCAATAAAAAGGCGATCGGCGCAATTTCTTTTACATGACATTTTGCCAAAAAATCGCTTAGGCGGAATAACTTGAACGTTTTTCTGTGCAATTCATACAGCATTTTGTTACAATTCATCGCGTGTTGCAGGTATAATTTTTAATACCTGGCTTATACTTCGGTTTTTATTTCAACTTTTGAAGAAAACGGTGGAACATTTATGCTTGGGCTAAATTATATTCAGAACAGTTTTAATCTTTAATGAATTGATGTTGAGCAATTTTTGATACTATTCAACAAAATGACGTCCTGAGCGCAAAATTAAATGAATTTTCTTTTGCAATTTTTTGTGGGGTTATGGAGTTCGGAAATTGCTAATTTGGGAAAATCAATGCTCGCTATTTACAACTTTTCTAATAAAATTAGCTTTTGCCTGGAATCAAATTTGCCCTTAAAAAATTTGGGCGATATCAAAGATCAAGTATGAAGCTTTCAGTCGTACAAAATTAATACGATCGATAAACTAGCCTCAAACAAGTTTGGAACTGTTGTGTTGTGTGAATAATTAGCCACGCATAAAAATTTGCGTTATATTTTCCTCATTATAAAGATAAAAAACTCAAAACGCACATAAATTTTTTCAAACGATGGTCAAACTGGGTATTTCGGGACTCCCAGGGTGGGAACTCCCAGGGTGGGAACTCCCAGAACTTAGTAAAAAATTGATCGGATGAATTTTTTTTTGCGATTTGTTGTTGGGTTATGGAGTTTGGAAATTGCTAATTTGGGAATATCAATGCTCGCTATAAATTTTATTAATTTTATAAATTAAATTTACAAAAAAAGTCTAGCCATACGTTTTTTACATGTTTAGTAATTTCGTGTTTTTCAATTCTACAAACATTTTACCTGTTTTTGGCCGAAACGTTGGTGTATCGTCATAAAAAATTGCTGAAAATTTTTGGCAAAAAAGTTAACCATACAGCTTCATTAAGTGGAAAATTTATGACTATCAGTGTTTTGATGGCAACACTAAAACTTTGTGTAAAAAAGTCAGTGCTTGCCCGAGTCGAGGTTCCGCGCTTAAACAGCTCAAGATGTAAGCGGTTTGAGAGTTTTCCAGCAAGAGTTGAGCGGTTTGAGCGGCTACAGAAGAAAAAAACGTCCAGATCTTACTTTATAAGACCGCTCAAAAACCGTTTAAAAATTGTGTGGTTATCGAGAAGTTTTTTAAACAAACCGCTTCAAAACCGCTCAACCCGTTCTTTTTAAAGCTAGATTTTAAGCGCAATTTTCCAAAAAACCGCTCAAATTGTTCAAATCTTGCTTCATGGAAGGGAAAAATTTTGACTCGGATGAACCAAATTACTTAATGCAAACCGGAATTTTGGTTGAGCACGAACTCGATTTTTTTTCGAACAATGTCAAAACATACCCCAAACTGGTCTGACATAAACAAGAATTGCCCAAATTTGATCAAACACAGTTGAAACAAGACTGGTCGTATATTAGGATTTTGACTGTCCCATTATCCATATTGATTAGTTTTTGGGAAAAAAATATTAAAAAATTGTAAATTTTGGGCAATATCAAAGATCAAGTATGAAGTTTTCAGTCGTACAAAATTAATACGACCGATAAACTAGCCTCAAATAAGTTTGGAACTGTTGTGTTGTGCGAATAATTTGCCACGCATAAATGATTTGCGTTACGCTTTCCGCATTATAAAGATAAAAAAGCTCAAAACGCACATAAATTATTTCAGACGATGGCCACATTGGCGGTTTTGGGACTCCCATGTTGCGAACTTCCAGAACTTAGCAAAAAAGCGATCAGAGGTAAAAACACTTTTCTCAAATTTGATTTCAGGGTGTCACTATCTTCAATGGGTTATAATACTTTTTTTAAAAAAATTTTTTTATTTCGGTTGCCGAAGTTTGACTGTATAAAAAAACCACACAAAGCTTAAATATTCTGTTTGTTTCTTAGGTCGCAACAAAAAAATAATTAACCTTTTTTCAAATTACAAAAACATTCTGTGTAAGTTGAATAGCAACTAGCTATTCTATTTTGTTTCAATTGAACTGTTTCTGAAACATATTTATAATGAAATTACAATTTCACTTTGATCTGACTGGGCACGGGAAAAGTTGAAAATTACAAAAACTCACAAACTTTTTGAGTAAATTGTAACCAAAAAGTCTAAAAATTTTATTAACTAAAGCTTCAAAAACAAAATTGGTTCGAACCTTGTAAAATTGGGCTTTTTGAGTCGTCGAGAGTGTAATTATACTCAATATTGGTGGAGAATATCAAAACCTATATGTATGAGTCGAACAGGTGTGAGTCACAATTTGTGGCCGAGAAAGCCGAAACATACGAGAAAACTGTCTAAATGATCAAAAAATGGGGCTTAGGTCGAACAAAGGACTCTTTTTAATCCCCCACCTGCCATTTTTACCAATTTTTTACCAGAAATTTTCTGTTTACGATGTGCAATTGTTACGAAAGTTGGAATACAGACTATTTAGGCAATAAAAAAACATATTTGGTCTTCGAACTTAACCTTGTAAGAACCCACGTTACTCCACAAAATCGATGCTTATTTGAGGTGGTGGGAGGGGGTAGGAAAATGAGCTGAACAAAGTCTGTACAAACAGTGCATTCTTACGTGATGTTTTGCAAAAAAAAAAACAATTTAGATGGAATAGTTTTTTCAAATTTGTGCAAATCATACAGCGAGAAATTTAAAATGGGAGCTTATTATCAACTTTACAAGTTATAATACAGGACCAAAGTCTGCAATTTGACAAGGGGAACATTGGCTAATTAATTGAGACAATAATTGTATTCACAAATTATAGCACTGCTATAGAATTTAGCATACCTCGTGTAGACTTTGCTTTTTTTCAACTTTCGAATTAAGCATTTATGCTTGGGATGATTTATACACAGACCAATTTGATTTTTGAACCGTTTTAACCATATTTTTTTGCTATTCAACAAAATAGCGCTCTGAGCTGAAAATCAAATAGAGTTTCTTCTGCTAATTTTCTTGTTTGTTTATGGAGTTTGAAAAATTTGGCAGAAAATTTGGTGTATCACCATAAAAAACATGGAGCATTTTTATGGCAAAAAATGCTAATCATACAATTTAATTTAATGCTTATCATACAATTTCTAGATACCGCTCAAAAACCGCTCAAGATTGCAACAGTTTGAGCGTTTTTTCAGCAGGATTTGAGCGCTTGGAAAAAAAACACTGAAACCGCCCAAATCTTGCTTTAAAAAACTGCTCAAAAACAGTTTAAGTTTTGCGCGGTTTTTGAACCGTTTATTAGCCTAACCTCTCAAACCGCTCATTTTGAAACAAGATTTATCTTACGCAATCGTCTAAGTAAACCGCTGAGCTCTTGCTTAATTTAGGTGAAAATTTTCGACTTGGGTGACCAAAGATATTTATTGCAAAGCGGAATTTCAGTCGAGTAAGAACTCGAATTTTTTTTTTTGAACAAAGTCGAAACAAATCCCAGGCTACTCTGACAAAAGCAAGATTTTTTTAAATTTGTTTAAACACAATTGCGATATTTTCAATCAAAATGCGTGGTCATCTCTCAATACATGATCTGACTATACGTGAAAATTTGAGAAAAACAATTGTGTAAATAAAAAAGCAAAAAATATAAAAAGATCCTAAATAAAACTTCATAAACAGAGCCGGTTCGAACCTTGAACAACTTGGGCTTTTTATGTCGTCGATCCTAAATAAAACTTCATAAACAGAGCCGGTTCGAACCTTGAACAACTTGGGCTTTTTATGTCGTCGAAAGTATACTCAATATCAATGGAGAATATCAAAAACTATTTGAACTGAGTCGAACAGATATGAGGCACACTTTGTGACCGAGAAGGCAAAACATACTAGAATACTGTCTAGATGGTCAAAACATGGTGCTGCGGTGGGTCAAAGGGCTCTTTTTAGTCCCCCACTTGCCATTTTTTACCAGTAATTTTCTGTTTACACCGTGAATTTCTTACAAAAATTGTAATGCAGACTATTTAGTCTATGAAAAACATTTTTGATCTTCGAACTTAACCTTGTAAGACCCACCGTTACTCCATAAAATTGATGCTTATTTGAGGTGGTGGGAGGGGGTAGAAAAAAGAGCCGAACAAATTCTGCACAATATTTGTGTGGTCTAATAAGTCAAAACAAACCTTCATTTGGCAGAGGCGGTCAAAACTTAAAATTCTCTGAACAATTTGTATTAGTATACAAGCACATTCCCTTCCGTTAAGTTGCTGTTTAAATCATACGCGATGGCTTCTGTACAGCAAAAAACTACTCTCTTTTATTATTAATAAGGACCGAAGCTATTTTTTGTTTGAATAAAAGAATTAGAAATTGCATGTGACATCAAAGAACGGAACTGAAAAGATTGCGCTGACCAAAGCAGACGGTGTAATAGTAGCTAACATTATTGCATCAAAAGGTATCATACCCGTGAACCACTATGGCGTGGCTTTCAATTTGCAGTGCATTGCTAAATCAGATCATTTCAGAATACTTTTCAATTTAATTTACTTCACTTTTTTTCAAAGAAATGACGTTTTTTGTAAATCTAACTAAATTTCGTTTTTTACCCTCTGTCATATTTCACGAAATATGATCTCAGAAAAAGTTACCTACTTGCTCAGCAGATGATTGTATTAAATTGTTCTCAATTTGTTTAGTTCTCAATTTCAGCCAAATCAATATAAATAGCATTTAATGATGTCGGTGAATTAGTATCCAGTCGGGTAGATTAAAACATGGTCTAACACTTCTTCACCGATTACAAAAAGCTGTTGAAAAAATAAGAAAGTGCTAAGCTGTTGAAAAAATTAGAAAGTGCTTTCATTTATTTTTTTTTCAACGGTGAAAGTTTACAACATTGAAACCTGAAAAACTTTTTTGTTGTAACAAACTTAATAATTAGTTTCAGAGTCTTGTGATGAAAATGAATTTTAAGATAGAGGAGGTTTAACTGGCTATCAATGCAAGCAACTGTCTCAATGCGGCAATCAAGCCAACAATTTTTAAGCTGGTCAAAAAGAGGAGCATCTTAAGTCATTTGTATCTGAGAAGCGGCAAATCAACATAAAAAGAAAAATGAAAAATTAGAACGCATGAATGGAAAAAGAAATCGTTTGCATAGTTTCGCGCACTTTTCCGGGCTCTTTCACAACTTTCCGGCATCTTTCCTTCACATAGAGCAAAAACATACTCTTCAACAGTTAGAACATAGTTAACGATGGCCTCGGGCATCTTTCAACTATGTTTTAACTATTACAAAGAAGCGGCAACCGAACACTTAGTAGAATCCCAACAGGAAAAATTGCACAACCCACACTGTCAAAAATGGATCAATTTTAGAATTAAAAAATTCTGCAGGCTAATTTGAGATCGATTTCAGTTTTTAAAAAGTACTTTGAAATAAAAGAAAAATTAAGATCGACTTGGATCAATTTTAAATCAGTTTAAAATGATCTAAAATCTACACTGAAAAGAATTGACTTCAGTTGGTTTTGAATTGAAATAAAATGATTTTTAAAATTTTATTTTTCAATGTTTCGAATGACAAAAAAAGAAAGTTTTATAATGTGTCTTTACAAATATCAACATTCCCTTCCGTTAAGTTGCTGTTTGAATCATACGCGATGGCTTCTGTACAGCAAAAAACTACTCTCTTTTATTATTAATAAGGACCGAAGCTATTTTTTGTTTGAATAAAAGAATTAGAAATTGCATGTGACATCAAAGAACGGAACTGAAAAGATTGCGCTGACCAAAGCAGACGGTGTAATAGTAGCTAACATTATTGCATCAAAAGGTATCATACCCGTGAACCACTATGGCGTGGCTTTATATTTGCAGTGCATTGCTAAATCAGATCATTTCAGAATACTTTTCAATTTAATTTACTTCACTTTTTTTCAAAGAAATTACGTTTTTTGTAAATCTAACTAAATTTCGTTTTTTACCCTCTGTCATATTTCACGAAATATGATCTCAGAAAAAGTAACCTACTCGCTCAGCAGATGATTGTATTAAATTGTTCTCAATTTGTTCAGTTCTCAATTTCAGCCAAATCAATATAAATAGTATTTAATGATGTCGGTGAATAAGTATCCAGTCGGGTAGATTAAAACATGGTCTAAGATGAATTTTAAGATAGAGGAGGTTTAACTGGCTATCAATGCAAGCAACTGTCTCAATGCGGCAATCAAGCCAACAATTTTTAAGCTGGTCAAAAAGAGGAGCATCTTAAGTCATTTGTATCTGAGAAGCGGCAAATCAACATAAAAAGAAAAATGAAAAATTAGAACGCATGAATGGAAAAAGAAATCGTTTGCATAGTTTCGCGCACTTTTCCGGGCTCTTTCACAACTTTCCGGCATCTTTCCCTCACATAGAGCAAAAACATACTCTTCAACAGTTAGAACATAGTTAACGATGGCCTCGGGCATCTTTCAACTATGTTTTAACTATTACAAAGAAGCGGCAACCGAACACTTAGTAGAATCCCAACAGGAAAAATTGCACAACCCACACTGTCAAAAATGGATCAATTTTAGAATTAAAAAATTCTGCAGGCTAATTTGAGATCGATTTCAGTTTTTAAAAAGTATTTTGAAATAAAAGAAAAATTAAGATCGACTTGGATCAATTTTAAATCAGTTTAAAATGATCTAAAATCTACACTGAAAAGAATTGACTTCAGTTGGTTTTGAATTGAAATAAAATGATTTTTAAAATTTTATTTTTCAATGTTTCGAATGACAAAAAAAGAAAGTTTTATAATGTGTCTTTACAAATATCAACATTCCCTTCCGTTAAGTTGCTGTTTAAATCATACGCGATGGCTTCTGTACAGCAAAAAACTACTCTCTTTTATTATTAATAAGGACCGAAGCTATTTTTTGTTTGAATAAAAGAATTAGAAATTGCATGTGACATCAAAGAACGGAACTGAAAAGATTGCGCTGACCAAAGCAGACGGTGTAATAGTAGCTAACATTATTGCATCAAAGGGTATCATACCCGTGAACCACTATGGCGTGGCTTTCAATTTGCAGTGCATTGCTAAATCAGATCATTTCAGAATACTTTTCAATTTAATTTACTTCACTTTTTTTCAAAGAAATGACGTTTTTTGTAAATCTAACTAAATTTCGTTTTTTACCCTCTGTCATATTTCACGAAATATGATCTCAGAAAAAGTAACCTACTTGCTCAGCAGATGATTGTATTAAATTGTTCTCAATTTGTTTAGTTCTCAATTTCAGCCAAATCAATATAAATAGTATTTAATGATGTCGGTGAATAAGTATCCAGTCGGGTAGATTAAAACATGGTCTAAGATGAATTTTAAGATAGAGGAGGTTTAACTGGCTATCAATGCAAGCAACTGTCTCAATGCGGCAATCAAGCCAACAATTTTTAAGCTGGTCAAAAAGAGGAGCATCTTAAGTCATTTGTATCTGAGAAGCGGCAAATCAACATAAAAAGAAAAATGAAAAATTAGAACGCATGAATGGAAAAAGAAATCGTTTGCATAGTTTCGCGCACTTTTCCGGGCTCTTTCACAACTTTCCGGCATCTTTCCCTCACATAGAGCAAAAACATACTCTTCAACAGTTAGAAAATAGTTAACGATGGCCTCGGGCATCTTTCAACTATGTTTTAACTATTACAAAGAAGCGGCAACCGAACACTTAGTAGAATCCCAACAGGAAAAATTGCACAACCCACACTGTCAAAAATGGATCAATTTTAGAATTAAAAAATTCTGCAGGCTAATTTGAGATCGATTTCAGTTTTTAAAAAGTATTTTGAAATAAAAGAAAAATTAAGATCGACTTGGATCAATTTTAAATCAGTTTAAAATGATCTAAAATCTACACTGAAAAGAATTGACTTCAGTTGGTTTTGAATTGAAATAAAATGATTTTTAAAATTTTATTTTTCAATGTTTCGAATGACAAAAAAAGAAAGTTTTATAATGTGTCTTTACAAATATCAACATTCCCTTCCGTTAAGTTGCTGTTTAAATCATACGCGATGGCTTCTGTACAGCAAAAAACTACTCTCTTTTATTATTAATAAGGACCGAAACTATTTTTTGTTTGAATAAAAGAATTAGAAATTGCATGTGACATCAAAGAACGGAACTGAAAAGATTGCGCTGACCAAAGCAGACGGTGTAATAGTAGCTAACATTATTGCATCAAAAGGTATCATACCCGTGAACCACTATGGCGTGGCTTTCAATTTGCAGTGCATTGCTAAATCAGATCATTTCAGAATACTTTTCAATTTAATTTACTTCACTTTTTTTCAAAGAAATTACGTTTTTTGTAAATCTAACTAAATTTCATTTTTTACCCTCTGTCATATTTCACGAAATATGATCTCAGAAAAAGTAACCTACTCGCTCAGCAGATGATTGTATTAAATTGTTCTCAATTTGTTCAGTTCTCAATTTCAGCCAAATCAATATAAATAGTATTTAATGATGTCGGTGAATAAGTATCCAGTCGGGTAGATTAAAACATGGTCTAACACTTCTTCACCGATTACAAAAAGCTGTTTAAAAAATAAGAAAGTGCTAAGCTGTTGAAAAAATTAGAAACTGCTCTCATTTATTTTTTTAAACGGTGAAAGTTTACAACATTGAAACCTGAAAAACTTTTTTGTTGTAACAAACTTAATAATTAGTTTCAGAGTCTTGTGATGAAAATGAATTTTAAGATAGAGGATATTTAACTGGCTATCAATGCAAGCAACTGTCTTAATGCGGCAATCAAGCCAACAATTTTTAAGCTGGTCAAAAAGAGGAGCATCTTAAGTCATTTGTATCTGAGAAGCGGCAAATCAACATAAAAAGAAAAATGAAAAATTAGAACGCATGAATGGAAAAAGAAATCATTTGCATAGTTTCGCGCACTTTTCCGGGCTCTTTCACAACTTTCCGGCATCTTTCCCTCACATAGAGCAAAAACATACTCTTCAACAGTTAGAACATAGTTAACGATGGCCTCGGGCATCTTTCAACTATGTTTTAACTATTACAAAGAAGCAGCAACCGAACACTTAGTAGAATCCCAACAGGAAAAATTGCACAACCCACACTGTCAAAAATGGATCAATTTTAGAATAAAAAAATTCTGCAGGCTAATTTGAGATCGATTTCAGTTTTTAAAAAGTATTTTGAAATAAAAGAAAAATTAAGATCGACTTGGATCAATTTTAAATCAGTTTAAAATGATCTAAAATCTACACTGAAAAGAATTGACTTCAGTTGGTTTTGAATTGAAATAAAATGATTTTTAAAATTTTATTTTTCAATGTTTCGAATGACCAAAAAAAGAAAGTACCAAATGGCTTAAGTTGTCTTACAAACATCAACGACGGCCAGTTTTGAAAAGTGTGCTCAAAAAAGTTGCCTTTTTCTGCGCCCTCTATCCTGAAATTTAGTAAGCAAAATTGGGTTTTTTTGGTAGTATAAATACAAAAAAAAATCAAGTATTGCTAAAATATTGACTCCTGACTGTAACCTTGATTTCTATGATAAGGAACTCCTAACTGTAACTTTTTGACCCTCTGATTATTATTTTTAAAAAGTATAAACTGGCACCCAAGGCGTCTTTAATACATTTTTAAGTTCATTCAGCCAAGAACCGATTTTTTAAATTAGTACGTATACCATCCCTGCCCTTCTGGTACTGTTTTAAAACCTTCATTTTTTGCTGGCTGATTTGGTTTATGTGCATCATTTTCTTGAACTTTAAAACATCGGGCACGAGTATTTCTATTGAAAAAAAAAACACATATTGATCCTAAGTTTTCAAAAAATATCAAATTAAATAGGTTTGAAGTCCATTTAAAATTGCAAAATGTACTTTGTTTTAAATATATCCAAAACCATTTTTGTTAAAACCATTTTTTGTTTCCAAATTAAAGTTACGCCAAAAAAATTGAAATGGCTATAATCGTCCACAATTCTTAACCAATAATTCTAAAATAAATTTTAAAACACAAAATATCGCAATTGTGTTTAAACAAATTTGAACAAATCTTGCTTTTGTCAGAGTAGCCTGGGATTTGTTTCGACTTTGTTCAAAAAAAAAAATTCGAGTTCTTACTCGACTGAAATTCCGCTTTGCAATAAATATCTTTGGTCACCCAAGTCGAAAATTTTCACCTAAATTAAGCAAGAGCTCAGCGGTTTACTTAGACGATTGCGTAAGATAAATCTTGTTTCAAAATGAGCGGTTTGAGAGGTTAGGCTAATAAACGGTTCAAAAACCGCGCAAAACTTAAACTGTTTTTGAGCAGTTTTTTAAAGCAAGATTTGGGCGGTTTCAGTGTTTTTTTTCCAAGCGCTCAAATCCTGCTGAAAAAACGCTCAAACTGTTGCAATCTTGAGCGGTTTTTGAGCGGTATCTAGAAATTGTATGATAAGCATTAAATTAAATTGTATGATTAGCATTTTTTGCCATAAAAATGCTCCATGTTTTTTATGGTGATACACCAAATTTTCTGCCAAATTTTTCAAACTCCATAAACAAACAAGAAAATTAGCAGAAGAAACTCTATTTGATTTTCAGCTCAGAGCGGTATTTTGTTGAATAGCAAATAAATATGGTTAAAACGGTTCAAAAATCAAATTGGTCTGTGTATAAATCATCCCAAGCATAAATGCTTAATTCGAAAGTTGAAAAAAAGCAAAGTCTACACGAGGTATGCTAAATTCTATAGCAGTGCTATAATTTGTGAATACAATTATTGTCTCAATTAATTAGCCAATGTTCCCCTTGTCAAATTGCAGACTTTGGTCCTGTATTATAACTTGTAAAGTTGATAATAAGCTCCCATTTTAAGTTTCTCGCTGTATGATTTGCACAAATTTGAAAAAAGTATTCCATCTAAATTGTTTTTTTTTTGCAAAACATCACGTAAGAATGCACCGTTTGTACAGACTTTGTTCAGCTCATTTTCCTACCCCCTCCCACCACCTCAAATAAGCATCGATTTTGTGGAGTAACGTGGGTTCTTACAAGGTTAAGTTCGAAGACCAAATATGTTTTTTTATTGCCTAAATAGTCTGTATTCCAACTTTCGTAACAATTGCACATCGTAAACAGAAAATTTCTGGTAAAAAATTGGTAAAAATGGCAGGTGGGGGATTAAAAAGAGTTCTAAGCCCCATTTTTTGATCATTTAGACAGTTTTCTCGTATGTTTCGGCTTTCTCGGCCACAAATTGTGACTCACACCTGTTCGACTCATACATATAGGTTTTGATATTCTCCACCAATATTGAGTATAATTACACTCTCGACGACTCAAAAAGCCCAATTTTACAAGGTTCGAACCAATTTTGTTTTTGAAGCTTTAGTTAATAAAATTTTTAGACTTTTTGGTTACAATTTACTCAAAAAGTTTGTGAGTTTTTGTAATTTTCAACTTTTCCCGTGCCCAGTCAGATCAAAGTGAAATTGTAATTTCATTATAAATATGTTTCAGAAACAGTTCAATTGAAACAAAATAGAATAGCTAGTTGCTATTCAACTTACACAGAATGTTTTTGTAATTTGAAAAAAGGTTAATTATTTTTTTGTTGCGACCTAAGAAACAAACAGAATATTTAAGCTTTGTGTGGTTTTTTTATACAGTCAAACTTCGGCAACCGAAATAAAAAAATTTTTTTAAAAAAAGTATTATAACCCATTGAAGATAGTGACACCCTGAAATCAAATTTGAGAAAAGTGTTTTTACCTCTGATCGCTTTTTTGCTAAGTTCTGGAAGTTCGCAACATGGGAGTCCCAAAACCGCCAATGTGGCCATCGTCTGAAATAATTTATGTGCGTTTTGAGCTTTTTTATCTTTATAATGCGGAAAGCGTAACGCAAATCATTTATGCGTGGCAAATTATTCGCACAACACAACAGTTCCAAACTTATTTGAGGCTAGTTTATCGGTCGTATTAATTTTGTACGACTGAAAACTTCATACTTGATCTTTGATATTGCCCAAAATTTACAATTTTTTAATATTTTTTTCCCAAAAACTAATCAATATGGATAATGGGACAGTCAAAATCCTAATATACGACCAGTCTTGTTTCAACTGTGTTTGATCAAATTTGGGCAATTCTTGTTTATGTCAGACCAGTTTGGGGTATGTTTTGACATTGTTCGAAAAAAAATCGAGTTCGTGCTCAACCAAAATTCCGGTTTGCATTAAGTAATTTGGTTCATCCGAGTCAAAATTTTTCCCTTCCATGAAGCAAGATTTGAACAATTTGAGCGGTTTTTTGGAAAATTGCGCTTAAAATCTAGCTTTAAAAAGAACGGGTTGAGCGGTTTTGAAGCGGTTTGTTTAAAAAACTTCTCGATAACCACACAATTTTTAAACGGTTTTTGAGCGGTCTTATAAAGTAAGATCTGGACGTTTTTTTCTTCTGTAGCCGCTCAAACCGCTCAACTCTTGCTGGAAAACTCTCAAACCGCTTACATCTTGAGCTGTTTAAGCGCGGAACCTCGACTCGGGCAAGCACTGACTTTTTTACACAAAGTTTTAGTGTTGCCATCAAAACACTGATAGTCATAAATTTTCCACTTAATGAAGCTGTATGGTTAACTTTTTTGCCAAAAATTTTCAGCAATTTTTTATGACGATACACCAACGTTTCGGCCAAAAACAGGTAAAATGTTTGTAGAATTGAAAAACACGAAATTACTAAACATGTAAAAAACGTATGGCTAGACTTTTTTTGTAAATTTAATTTATAAAATTAATAAAATTTATAGCGAGCATTGATATTCCCAAATTAGCAATTTCCAAACTCCATAACCCAACAACAAATCGCAAAAAAAAATTCATCCGATCAATTTTTTACTAAGTTCTGGGAGTTCCCACCCTGGGAGTTCCCACCCTGGGAGTCCCGAAATACCCAGTTTGACCATCGTTTGAAAAAATTTATGTGCGTTTTGAGTTTTTTATCTTTATAATGAGGAAAATATAACGCAAATATTTATGCGTGGCTAATTATTCACACAACACAACAGTTCCAAACTTGTTTGAGGCTAGTTTATCGATCGTATTAATTTTGTATGACTGAAAGCTTCATACTTGATCTTTGATATCGCCCAAATTTTTTAAGGGCAAATTTGATTCCAGGCAAAAGCTAATTTTATTAGAAAAGTTGTAAATAGCGAGCATTGATTTTCCCAAATTAGCAATTTCCGAACTCCATAACCCCACAAAAAATTGCAAAAGAAAATTCATTTAATTTTGCGCTCAGGACGTCATTTTGTTGAATAGTATCAAAAATTGCTCAACATCAATTCATTAAAGATTAAAACTGTTCTGAATATAATTTAGCCCAAGCATAAATGTTCCACCGTTTTCTTCAAAAGTTGAAATAAAAACCGAAGTATAAGCCAGGTATGAAAAATTATACCTGCAACACGCGATGAATTGTAACAAAATGCTGTATGAATTGCACAGAAAAACGTTCAAGTTATTCCGCCTAAGCGATTTTTTGGCAAAATGTCATGTAAAAGAAATTGCGCCGATCGCCTTTTTATTGACCTCATGTTTGCATCAACGAAGACAATAGTTCTGTTTGATTGTTATCACCCAGTACATGCACAATCACGCAGGCAGATAGAGGCAAAAACTGCACTGAATTGCATATATACGAGATGCCTAGCAAAAAATCACGTGACAAGAACTCATTTCGTCAAAGATGTTACATTATTACAACAAAAGGACCGTTGATACCGTTTTATCTACAAGAACGACAGAAAAAATATTAAGCCAAATCGTTGATCAGAAACACATTATCAAATTAGATAAGCCCTCGGACATACATTTTAATAGCCCAATTGTGATTACCATAAAAAAAGGACCAAACCGTAAAACAGCACCGTACAGAAAGTCAAAACAAACGGCAAGGAACAGACATTGTTCTCAACTCTCGATCTACAAAATCCAGACGATTGCTCTATGACATCGAGCATCTTGAATAGCCTGGGTGTTGTAAAATGATTGAGACTTAAGAGAATTGGAAAATGAGAAAGATATCAGTCGGACTCTTCGGCTCGCGTTGGATTTTAAGACTTAATTTAACTTCAGCCAAATACGCATATTATCAATGGTGGCCATTTTTCCGATTGTGATCAAAAGGCCAGCAGTTGCCAGGACGAGCAACCAAACAACTGGCAGTCAATCGAATCAACGAGGGCACTTAACATAGTGGTAAGGCGTTCACTTTGAGGTCGTCAGATCGAGTAATCGATTCCCTGCCACGTTAATGGTAGTGCGTGAGAACCAGCTCTCACTTGACTTCTAGCTTCAGATATAGCACAGCCTGACCGGATCCGCCGGCTGCAATTGTGGTACCACTTGAAAAGTCATTTTCCAAACAATGGACTTGAGTCGCAAAAAATGTGCTTTATTTAACAAAAACTAAGTCTGGAAGTGGGAAAAAACAAAGAAGGACTTTGTATAAACATGCCTGATAGTATTTTGTAACTTTTCTGGGAATCGCGAAAGCCATCCTTATGGTTACTAAAATTAACTGGCCAGCTTACAATCAACGACCTCACTTACCTCACATTCTTACTTGCCGTCTGCATAACCATCAGCTCGAACTAAAGTCCAACAAGCAACTAGAATGATATGTATACTCAATTTTTAAGTACAGTGTAATAACACTGGAGTAGAAGTAATCATATTTTTTGTGCAAGTATGAATTCAACAAGAAGGTGATCGGTGTAACTTATATTTGACATTTTGCTGATTTGACTTTTTGTATTTTTGAACAACTCGTACAGCAAAGTATTAAACCCAATCCAGTGTTGCAGGAATTTCTTATTACCAATTTTTTACTACCTGAACAAAATTTGCAAATATGACATTAGGAGTAAACAAATGAGACAATAGTTTCGCTGATATGATTTTATTGTATTTTTATGCAACTTGCACATCAACGTGTTACACCTACAGGAAACGTTTAGGGAACGTGTTACACATACAACGTGTTGCAGGAAATTTTTATTACCATTTTTTACCAATTTTTCAGTTTTTACTACTTGAACAAAATTTGCAAATATGACATAAGGACCAACGGCTAAGTAATTGAGACAATAGTTTTGCTTAAATGATTTTTTTTTGTATTTTTATGCAACTAACAAAGCAACATGTTAAAACTAATAGCGTGTTGCAGGAAATTTTTATTAACAGTTTTTAACGATTTTACACTTTTTATTACCGCAAAACAAAATCTGCAATCATGTCAAGAGAAACAACGGCTAATATGTTCAGACAATATTTGCATTTACAAATTTATGGCATTGACATCGAAATTAGCATATCTGGCTTACACTTTAGTTTTTGTTTCGACTTTCGAGGAAAATGATGGAACATTTATGATTGAGCTGAAAACTACTTTGAAAAAATTTTGCCCTGAGCTCGAAAAAGATATTTCTTCTGCGCCTTTTCTGTAGCGTTATTGATTTTAAGAACTGCTGATTTGGGAACTTCCATGCACGCTACTTACAATTTTCTAATAACGGTTAGTTTTTGCTTCGAATCAAATCATCCTTCATACCTCAGTAGTCGAAGGTCCAACACCGGTAACGCTGGGGGAGGGGGGGGGAGAGGTTATGGGTAAGTAGGGTGCAGAAAAGGGCAGGAGCAAAATTTATTATTATACTTTCGACCCGTTGCACTCGATTTTTACTATCATTTATTTCCAGCAGAGAAATACTTACGCAGAATTTGTACCGCAATCTTGTATTTTCATGTAACTGACAAAAATGCATGTAACCATAAAATCCTTTGGTATAATTTGGGCAAAGATAATATTTAGCCAGCAACAGTTTTTTTTCACAGTCGGCTTGAAATTTGTTAGGTCAAACTACACTGTTATGTATGTGGTGATATTGCGCATAAGAAGAAACTTGAATATACCGGAGCTAATCTTTTTCTTACTTGAAAAATTGATAAATTAAACAACTTCAGATTTGAAATAAAACTGGTTCGTTTTGAATGCGGTTCTAAAATTGTCTGGTTTTCTTTGGTGACTAAACATGGGCTAAACATAAATAAACCACGTAAAATTCAGTCTAATAAACACACTAGATAGACAGAGTTAATGATAAACCATTAAATTATACTTAGTCTATATTAGAAAAGGGGTGAAACCTCGGATAATAAAACTAGAAAGGTACAGAAAGAAATTATATGGAATATCATTGACATGAGCAGAAAACATACCTGTTTCCACCTAAATTACCAAACTGTCTAACCAAATTAAAGCGTTTCAAAATTTATAAAAGAACAGGAGATTCCAGTTTAAACAGTTTTTTTTACGAATTACCTAACCAGTCAACCAGAATCACTTATACAAACCTGCTGGATCCAACAGGAAGTCTCTTACTTCAATATCTTAAAAGTGAAATATCGATTCGACATCTGATATTCACCGTTGATAAAAATACTTGGCCGCATGGGGATGACTCGGGTAACAAGGGAAACCCATGGGAACATACTTTTGGTCCAAATTTTAATAGTTACTTTGGAATAAATTTTGATTAAGGACAACAATGAAACTAAAAATTATTTGAAAGGTGTCTAACGAGAAATTAGACTTGTTTTCAACTAATTTCGGGAGATTTATCTATTTAAAATTATTAGTTTTTTTCATTGTCTTAAAACTCTTTTTACTCTAATTGAAGCTTTTACTAATTTTTTCGAACTTTTTTAGATTCGGTTTAAAATGAATCAAAAAAAATGTCGATTCTGATTTTAAAAATAGTGAAGATATTGCTGATCTCTTATCGAAACTAGGCATTTCACGTTTGTAATCAATTACAAAATTAAAACAACTATGTTACTGGTATCAAATTGTTCGATTGCTTTAGATGGTCTGGAAAAGGAAGAGCTTGAAAACAATTTGGTAGATCAAGCGTCTTCTTCAAAAGTGCACAACATCACGAAAAAGATATATAATTGTACTATCAAAACAAAATTAATTTTCAAAAGATCTATATCAGCGTATTATTTTAGTTAAGCACAAATTATTCGAACTGGTGTTTTTTTGAAAGGCTGTTAAATTAATCAACAGACACATACTGGACTGCTAAAGAGTGGTTCAAAAAGTTGAAGAACGAAGAAAATCCGCTACTCAGTGTCGAAGAGTTGACCAATGTGTTTAAGCAATCGAAGTGACAAGAAGTTTTTGTTGTTTTCTTTTTCAATTGAATTTTTATCATAATTTTTAAATTTCATATCTGATTTTTCAAAAAAAATTAATCAAATGTTATACAGATTGACGAAGGAGGTCAAAATCGAAAAATTGAAAATTGGGAGGAGAGCCAAGCAGAGGAAGACTGATATGAAGAAGAAGAGAGTGAAGACGGTTCTGAAGATGAAGAGATTTGATTGGCCATTTGAGCAAGTGGCTAATAAAGTAGAACTCCGGCACTTTGATATACACCGAGACACAAGAATTGTGTGTGACGTTAGTCGTAATGGGCTCGGAGCGGTTCTTGAGCAACTAAATTCCGACGGCTGGCGGCCGATATCATTCGAATCCCGGTATTTAAACGAAGCAGAAAAAAATTATTCAACGAATGATTTAGAGATGTTGGCAGTTGTGTGGGGGCGGAATATTTCCGCAACTATGTGCTGGGAAGGAAATTTTTAATAGTTACGGATCATAAGGCACTAGTATCATTGCTAAATGGGAACAACAAAAAGAACAAAACAATGTTCAGCAGATTAACAAGATGGTTAGATCGTCTTATACCGTTCGATTTTCAAGTAGAGCATAAACCCGGAGCAAAAATAGGACTCGCTGATTATCTATCAAGGCATCCCAGTTTAGAACCTCAACCTGTTAGCTTCTGCGACAGTATGTTTACGGTGGCGAAAATTAGTAGAATTAGATCCGCCCTCGGACTTAAAAAGAAACCTTTCTCCAAAAATAGACTCGAGTCTCCACCGGTTACTAATAATGGATGCGTTTGTAATATATCGAATAGAAAACGACCGGTAGAGGGCGAACGATCATGCGATGGAAATTGGACCAATCACAGAGCGACGAATTGCATTTCCGGCAGGTCATTTGAGTCTAGTAATAATTTAGTTGGGACTATTATTGAAGCTGACTTTAGTTACTTAAATTCTTCAAATTCGTCAATAAACAATCAAAATTCAAAACACAATTTAATCATGGAAAGAAAAATCAGAAAATTATTGGAACGGCACCCTAGCATTAGTAGTAGCGATGAAATAGAGGAGATTGATGTGGATATGCAGGCGGTTACAACAGAAGTCCGGAGCACTAAAACAAATACTATTATTTCCATTCCGTCGGTTTACCCTGGCGAAAGTTATCCACCCGTTAATCCGGAAAATAGGGTCATGTCCATTATTCCAAGAAATTGCAAAATCGTCAGTAAACAAACCGCTCATCCCGAATTGTTTAATCTTCGATTTATAGAATCACAATACAATTCAGATCCACAATTACAAGCCATTATCGAGTTAATTAAATGTAAAGACCCTCAAATACACTTAAAAATTGCAGCAATGAGTAAGTACTTTGCACAGTAAACTCAAGACTTTCACGTAAGAGACGGATGCCTGTGGATGGACGAGAGGCTAGTGATCCCTAACATCTTGCAAACGGCGGTGGCCAATAGACTTCACTATTATCACCACGGGAAATCAAGTATGTTCGACGCGGCTAAAGACATCTGGTACCCGTACATGTTCCGTAACCTAGCAACTATCGCCGGGAATTGTCAGGAATGCACATTAGCGGGTAAGAACTTGAAAAAAATATGTGTTCAAAGAATGATATAGGGAAAATACCTGAGCCAAAAGAACCGAATGAATCGGTACAACTGGATTTTTGGGGACCCATTAACTACTTGAAGGAGTCTAAAAAGTACGTTTTGGTGGCGGTGGATCGGTTTTCACGATGGCCATCAGCTATGGTCTGTAATTCGAATCGATCGGATAAAATTATCAAATTTTTAAAAGCTTACATAATTGCCCATGGAGTCCCGCGACAAATTAGAGTTGACCTGGGAACAAACTTTATGTCTAAGGAAGTTAAGGCATTTTGTCATGAACAAGGAATTGAAATCCTCACCTCGCCAGTGAATGATCATAGGGCAACAGGATGTGTCGAACGCACGATTGGTATTATCAAGAATTCAGTGCTGACGTATGCGCGGGAGGATAAAGCGGAACCCTTGGACCGAATGGTCGAAAGAGCCCTTGGAGCTCTAAGATTTGTTAAAAACGCCACTCTCAACATAACACCGTTCGAAGCGCACCACGGCTGGGAAGCTAACACGGTCCTCAGAAATTTGACTAAAAAACCTACTTTACGGAACCTAAATTGGGAAAATGTAATGCGATCGAAATCTGAATGTTTAGATGAACGAGACCCAATCGCCCAAGCAATGCCGGAGCCGATGGATACAAACTGGGGAATCCGATCGGACACTGAGTACGACCTGAAAAATAGACGAGGACCACTGAAATTGGCCGATGACCAAGCCGCTAACCAGGATGACGAGCCTGGAATTGCACGGGCACCAAACGACCCAGTAGAAATACCACCGGCAGTGGTAATGCAGAGGACTGGGGAGCGGAATTTAAATAGGTACAGACCACTAAATTCTAACATAGTTAATCAAAGTAAGCATACTATTGAAATGAGTAATGAGGCTGTGCTTAGAAAATCGGGAGTAGCACTAAGGAAGGCAAAAGTTCCAAAGAAACGGGCACCGGGACAAATCGCGACACCACCAACGCCATGGGACCTGAAAAGAAAGTTACTAGCGAGTGGTAACCAGCCAAGCAGCTCAAAAGGCACCAGGGGAACTTTCAAGAGCACCGCGGGAAAGAAGTCACGATTCCAAAATTTGGAATTAGAGGAGGACTCAGACTCGGACGCGGAGGACCATTTGCCGATAATTACATCAAAGCAGGCACCGACAAGCGGGGGAATGAACGTTGGGGAAGAGGGACAAGGAACGTCTAGTGGGGGACAGGACCAGATACAACCTGAAATCATAACGACTCGACCCAGTAACTACCAGACAGCAACGGACTACACGATTGCACGCGAGCGGGAAATCGCAGAAAACAAAAAGAAGGGAGATAACGGAGGAATCACTGCACAGGAGACGGAACGCGACGCGGAACCGGAACAATTTCCAGATATTCCAAAAACGAAGGAGAAAAAGCGGGGCCGGAAACAACGACTTGTTTCTTACTCAAGTCAGGATTCAGCTAGTTCACTGGATGAAACTAGTTCTAGACGGTCGGGGAGAAAGCGAACTGCAGTGACTAAGATGGGGGCAGTCATGATTGACAACATACATAAGACGGATAAGTCGGGAGAAAAATGAAAGGAAATATGAGTAACAAACTTACATAAGCAATTTACAAAACTTATCATATGGAGGTCCAGGGAGAGGGCATGCTGTGTAACGGCAAAAACTCAAAAGTTTGTGTTTTTAAGGTGTTGTAGCTGATTGACAAAACTTGTTATTAACCCTATTGATTACTGTTAACATAGATGCATTGGATATTTGATTAGAGTCATTAATCATTACAAGGAGGAAAATGTCATAGTATCTAAATTTAGTTCATGTTCCATTTCTAGTTGTGCTACTTAATTCAATTATCTGTCTGGCGCTAACTGGTATTTAACCTTCGGAGTTTGTCTGTCACCTTCGGATGACAGCTATTTTATTGTCTCCGACTAACTTTCTGAACTACGGTTACTTACTCAAAAGGATTAATTAACACATCGAAACCGTCTTTTCACAGCTCAAATAAACGATCTAATGGATAGTTGTTACCAACACGTCAAGGATAATGAAGAACTACGAGCTTATAATTTAACCCCAGCCTTAGCTAAAACTCAGAACTTAATGAGTCTAAAAATGAAGCTCCTGGTGAAATGAGTGTTTTGAGAGATGAGCTTGAATCGTTAGTCGCAAAATACGCCGATTCTAACAAGGAAAAATCTGCCATTGTAGAGGAATTAAATTCGGCGCAAGAGAAAACAAAGGAAGCTGAAAGGTACTTCAAGGCAGCTGAAAGTAAAAATGAAGATTGAGGTTGTTTTAGAGTCGCACAAAATCGAGGCACTCAAAGCTCGACTTTCAAATCTTGGATTGCGAAATGCAGAGAAGAAAATAGAAAACTTAGAAGAGGTCTCAAAAATACAAGAACGCAGTCGCCGAAAAAGTAAAATTAACTGAAATTACCCAAAGTTTCGACAAATTGAAAATAAAGTTTAACGAGCTCAATAAGAACTTACAAGGAGGCTATTCAATCAATGATGACCAAGCTTGATAGGTTTAATATTCCCGAGATAACTGTTTTGCAGGAAGTTGGGATATTTTCAACTCAATGGGAGCAAAGATACAAAACAGTGACAACGAGCTGAAATTAACAAATGGAAAAAAGAACAAGCTGGAATCAATTTACGAGTCAGAAATTTTTGAAAGCAAAAAGCAATCGAATGCTTTGATTTCAAAATGTCCGTCTCAAGGTTGAAAAAAAGCTTCAAAGGCAGAAAATGAATATATTGTAGAAAAGAATTGGACTCACACAAAACAGACGAAGTCCAATAAGAAAACGAAAAATTGAATTACAAAATATACAGTTTGGAAAAGGCATCAAAAGAAATTCAAGGACGCGAAAAGGATTCAGAGCAGCTTTTTCAACTATTACAAGAAAGTTTGAAAAAAAGCAAAGAAGAGTTTTCCTTGAAAGAAAACGAAGTCAAGTAGCCGTATCCTAGTTGCTTATAGAAGAGCAAAAAGACCAATTGGTAGACGAGAATCAATGATGGGAAAAGTTTCGGGCGAGGGCGAATTTTGGAAATTTCGAATGATGGACGCGGAAAAGAATTGAATAGCTCGAAAAAACAAAAACTTTTTGTGAACCGATTTGGTGTAAGAAGAAGAAATAAGTTGAAGCGTTTCAAAGCTTAAGCCGATTAGCCGGGTTGACCTCCATACACCGAAAATGCTTATCATACAAGTCCATTCAACAAAAATCATTATCATACAATTCCATACATCAAGCGTATGGATAAATTGTTTGTCATACAATTTTCATACAATTTCGAAAAACAATAGAAAATAAAAACTAAACAATTTCCGCGGTTCTTTGAGAACAGTTGAACAAGCTAGTAACGGAAAAAAACTGCCTTAATTTTTTTGAAATGCTTACCGTACAATTTCCATATAAAAAAATTGTATGACAAGCATTTTCGCCATAAGGAATAATTCTTTCAAAAATTCCTTTTAATTTTTTTTCTCTCGGAAATGCTTTGATGCAAGCAACCTTTTCTAGAATTTGTCACCCTTTAGCGCTATTATGGATTGCAGATAGGTAATAAAGCCCTATAATTATGTAATTTAATCGTTTAATCAGGTTTTCTTCTCTGTTCAGAGATTGCATGGCTTATTAGCTGGGCTTTAATGTAATTTGAGCCGCATTTGAAAAGAAATTCCGAAAACTGTTTGTAATACAATTCTCATAAATGACAAATTTTTAGTCATACAATTTTCAATTTTCACAAAAATGTTAGTCATACACTTTCCATTTATGGGAAAATGTTTATTATAGAGATTTTTTTCCCAATCATCGATGTAATTTTATGAGCTTGAAACCAGATGTCTTTAGCCGCGTCGAACATACTTGATTTCCCGTGGTGATAATAGTGAAGTCTATTGGCCACCGCCGTTTGCAAGATGTTAGGGATCACTAGCCTCTCGTCCATCCACAGGCATCCGTCTCTTACGTGAAAGTCTTGAGTTTACTGTGCAAAGTACTTACTCATTGCTGCAATTTTTAAGTGTATTTGAGGGTCTTTACATTTAATTAACTCGATAATGGCTTGTAATTGTGGATCTGAATTGTATTGTGATTCTATAAATCGAAGATTAAACAATTCGGGATGAGCGGTTTGTTTACTGACGATTTTGCAATTTCTTGGAATAATGGACATGACCCTATTTTCCGGATTAACGGGTGGATAACTTTCGCCAGGGTAAACCGACGGAATGGAAATAATAGTATTTGTTTTAGTGCTCCGGACTTCTGTTGTAACCGCCTGCATATCCACATCAATCTCCTCTATTTCATCGCTACTACTAATTCTTGTGTCTCGGTGTATATCAAAGTGCCGGAGTTCTACTATATTAGCCACTTGCTTTTTCAGGTTTTCGAATGATATTTGACATTCATCGCTCCAAATATAATCGTTTTTCCGGCTTAATAATGGGCGTAATGACGCTGATGATTCCGCGAGCGCCGGAAGATATTTGTGCAGGCTGTGAATGGAGCCCATAAACGATTTAAGTTGTGACACCGTTTTTGGTGCTTTTAGCGATTCGATCGGTTCCGTTTTTCGGACGAGCGGTGTTATTCCGGTACGAGTTATTTTGTGCCCCAACCATTCACATTCTCTCCGCGCAAATTGGCATTTAGTGAGCTTAAGTGACATATTCTCGCGATCCAGCTTCCGCAAAATTTTCTCAACTGTCGAGATATGCTCAATCTCCGTGCCTTTGGTGACCACCTAAATGTCATCAATAAATGCATGTGCCTGCGGAAATTCCGAAAGGATTGCATCCATAACTCGTTGAAATTCCGCTGGCATGGTTGTAAGGCCGTAGAACCCCGTACGAAAACGATACGTGCCCGTTGGTTTTCCTCCCACCAGCGAAAAATTGCATTGAACGCTCGTTTCCGGGCTAAGTGGTAATTGACCGTAAGCGTACGTAAGATCCATGGTAGAAAAATATACATCGCCTGGTTTCCGTTCGCTTATCGTTTGTCCTACCGTATCCATAAGCTCTTCAATATTCGGCATTTGGTATTTGTTCTTGTGGACTTGCTTGTTCAACTCCCGTGATTCTAGCGCTAATTTTACTGATCCGTCCTTTTTCACTGTTATTACAATCGGGGAAACAAAATATTTATCCGAACATTCATTCAGCTTTTCAATGTGTCCTTGTCGTAAAAATTTATCAATTTCCTTATCAACCTTTTCCTGCAATGTGATTGGCACTCTACGTCCTTTTTGTTGAATTGGTGTTAACGTTTCGAAAAAATCCGCGTGTACCCTATAATTTTTAATTTTGCCGACTCTGTTAAAAAGATTTTCAAATTGCTTACTGAAATAGATCTGCCAGTTGTCTAGTAAATCCTCCACCTCCGTTGCCTCGGCCGCAGATTGATCGCTCTGTACCGACATCACATTTTTCTCCGGTGCCTTCTGCACTATCTGTAATCCAAGATTTGGCATTAGGTCTCTTCCAATAATTGATGGTCTGCTTCCTCCAATCACTCTGATGTTTGCGTTGGTCACCCATCCGTTCGTTTCCAACAGTACGTCCATCGTTCCTAGTAGTCGTAAGGGGTTGTTTCCGTAATCCCTGAACTCCTCATCCTCCGGTGCCGGTGCCTTCACCTTGACGCCTGCGGTGCCCAACGTCCGTTTCAATTCCCTGATGGTGAATATCGCAATCGGTGATCCACTGTCTATCCAAACGTTTGTTTGCTTTCCATTTACCTTAATTGGTAATCGGGCGCCGGCCACTTTTAAGTCTGTTTCTTTCCGAGATCTGATAGCCATGACAACGTAATCTCCTGAGCTATCTGATTCCCATGATCGTTGCTTCTTGACCGGTGTATTAACCCAGCCAACGGAATTCTCATGCTGAGAGTATGTATCCTCCGCGTCGCCTATTTCAGTAGTTTCCATATCTTCCTGACTTTGGATTAGTCCCACTGCCGGTCTTCCCCGATTATTTCGCTTTCCCCTCCAAGTCCTCTCGTAATGTCCCGTTTTCCTGCAGAAATTACACGTTGCATTTTTCGCTGGACACGTTCTGATGTGTTCCGGAGTAAAATTGGGTCGATCACAATTATAGCATCTTCTGGAACCACGCCCTCTCATTTCTGCTCGCCCCCTAAACGATCCACGGCCCCGCTGTCTGTTGTTTCTGTAACCTCCTCGGATGGCCCCCACTGGTTCCGTCTTGATTTGGAACGCTCCAGCTCCGCCGGCAGTGCCACTAGTTCCTCCCCCGGTTACCGATCCGTATGACTTAGCATATTTGTATCCACCTTCATGTGAAAGTGCAATACGATACACCTCCTCTGGTGTCTTCGTCGATCGACATAGCTCATTTTGGGCCTCCCTATTGTTCATATTCACAATGAGCACATCCCGCAAAATCCTGGTCTCCAATGCTCCAAAATTACATCGAGCGGCCAGCCCACTCAACACTGCGTGGAACTGTTCCAGAGATTTTCCTATTTGTTGCTTCCGTGCCAATAGTTGGAATGTCTCGTAAGTTTCGTTTCGTTCCTTCCGAAATTCGGTTTCAATAGTATCCAAAACTCGAGAATACCTTGTTGCAGATAAATCCAGGTGTGGTTTTCTCTTATGTAGCTCATCTTGTCTTTTCTCCCCCAGACACAAATACAAGTTCGATATAAGCGTTTGCTCCGACGCCAGGCGATTTTTCCCGTCTACCTCCTCTGATAAATCTGTAATTTGCGCTGCTGTTAACGTACTGGCATAATAGAAATTGTTTGGATTTATATTATATTTGGCCACCATCCCCCATTGAAAACGATTGAACCAAAACTCCCATAGCATTGGTGGCTCTGCAAGCGTCGAGGGCCAAAACGATGTAATCCCCAGCGGGTTTTTTCCCCCACTTTGGCCTGCTGACTGGCCATGTGAAAACACGGTTTCGATGTGTTAATTAATCCTTTTGAGTGAGTAACCGTAGTTCAGAAAGTTAGTCGGAGACAATAAAATAGCTGTCATCCGAAGTTGACAGACAAACTCCGAAGGTTAAATACCAGTTAGCGCCAGACAGATAATTGAATTAAATAGCACAACTAGAAATGGAACATGAACTAAATTTAAATACTATGACAGAGCTTTAATTGCGAGACGGTCAAAACTTTGGTGACTCTACTTTTGAGTAACCAAGGTCTTTGGCACTTGTGTTCGGTTACGAACAAAACCCAAAATTTTTGAGAAACAAAATTTTATAAAAAGCAAATTTTTTGGTTTATGGAAAAATTCTAGTCATACAGTTTCCATAAAATCACTAAACATAGACCTTTCATGCAATTTTCTGTACTCATGGAATTGTATGAAAAGTGTTTGGCTAGCATTTGTCCATATATGAAAAATGTACGAGTATCAGTTTCGATCAACCCGGCCTTTTGTATTAATACGGACCCCCCATTTCCTCCTTTTAAGTTACTGCTCAAGTCGTACACTGGCTTTGATGGCTTTTTTGTAGCAAAACAAATCTTTCTCTTATAATAAAAAAAATCGGAAATAACATTTTTTGATTGAGCGAAAGAATTAGAACTTTTTTGTGGCATAAAAGAACTGAAGTGAGAAGATTGCGCTTACCAAAGCACAGTCGGTGTAATATTAGCTAACTTGTGACATGTGCCATTAAACCAAATATCAGATATTAAAAGAAAACCTGGCTCAGCGCTCAGCAAACTTCATCTCAGCGCTTTCCGAAATATTACCAACACTTGAATCTCTGATTGAGTTGAGCGCCAATATTTAAAAAATTTTAATTATTCAACTAAAGGTCGTCAAGCTGACGGTACTCAATTACTTTAAGATATTGTGATTAATAATAAATACGACAAAGATTTTCCTTAGCCGAAGTCTGATCAACACAGACTGGTAAGGTGACAATTGGTCGAAAATGACATTTACAGTTCGAACCGACAGTTCTTCGTAACTGCAAAACTGACTATTTTGGGTCAACATCATGGCATCAAAAAAGTTGTATCCTTTAACCACTAAAGCTTGGCATTGGAACCGCAGCGCATTGCTAAATCAGATGATTTCAGAATACCTTTCAATTTATTCAACTAAACTGCTCTTCGAATCAACGGTGGTTTTCGTAAGTTTAATGAACTGTCGTTTTCGACCTGTTGTCACTTTCCACGAATTGTTACCTCGCAAAAAAATTACCCATTCGCTCAGCAACTGGTTATACTAAACTGTTCTCAATTGATTAGATCTTAATTTCAGCCAAGTTATAATAACGAGTTTTCAATGAGATTGCTCAATTAGTATCCATTCGGTTAAATAAAAAATTTTCTAATATTTCTTCAACTATTACAGAAAGCTGTTCAAAAAATCAAAAAAGTGTTTTCATAAAATTTTTTTCAATCGTCAAGGTTTCAAAAAATAAAAATCTCAAATAGCTTTATTGTTCCGACTTTCGATACGAAAGTAACGGAATATTTGTGCTCGGGGTGGGTTTTTTTTTCTTCAGACAAATTTCGACTTTTTAACTAGCCATTTTTGACGGAATTTTTTTTATATCATTAGAAAGGTATTGTTGTCCTGAGCTCAAATTTGAAAAGATATTTTACCTGTGATCATTTTTAGTAAAGTTATGGGGGTTTAAAGATTGCAATTTTGGCCAATTTGGGACAATTAACGCGCGATATATTTCGCGCTATTAACGCGTAAGCGGAGAGTTAACCCGTCTTAGAAATCGTTCCAAATTGGTTAAAAGAAGCTTAATTGCCATAATTGGTTTGTTACAAGGAACGAAATCTATCTTTTTGTACTTTATATGGCGTGTGGGATGATGATTTTCATAAAAGATTTCAAATTTTAGAAAAAAAAAATTCATTTTAATTTATTTCATTTATTTTTTTATGTTATTACTGCTGCTCGATAAACCTTAAAAGGCAGTCAGAACATTCAGGGCTTTGCCCTGATACGAGCAGTCTTGTTCCTTTTTGAAAACTTCAGTCTTAAGGCCCGACGATGATTGTTGATTCTAGAGCAGTTCATGAATTTAAAAATCACGAGCTGTCAAAGTCTTCGCTGTTGAAAACTAATGAAAAACGTCTGAAACTATTCGGGTTGGTTTTACTTTAACGGCTCTCAAAATATTTCTTAAGAAGTGGGGCGTGATTAATCTTTTCCTCAGTCACTTTGGATCTTCAAAGTGAAGCTTTTAAAAGTAAACTTTTTTGCTTACGAAGATTAATCAAAAAAGCTTTAAAAGACACAAAATCAAAAAAGCTTTAAAAGGCCTTTTTTGGCAAAAACATACCTAGGCATAGAAACAATTCATAGTACGTATGTAAAACCTTGCAAGGCAATCTTTGCTGAAAAAAAATTGATGTTGAACAAAATGTTGAACTTTGATGTTGAGAAATTTCTTGATTTTTCACTAATATTTTTGAGGTTTGTTTTGTTTTTTGTTTCTCAATTAGTCAGACTAAAGCCGCAACTTTCAATGAGACTCACTTGTTCGCTTTTCCTCACAAGTTCGCACCCTTCGATTAGCACTTAGATAGAGCTCTTATCGGAATGAAACTATGTACCAGATGAGCCAGCGAGCCTTCCAAAATTCAGGCAATCTTTGCTGAAAAAAAATTGATGTTGAACAAAATGTTGAACTTTGATGTTGAGAAATTTCTTGATTTTTCACTAATATTTTTGAGGTTTGTTTTGTTTTTTGTTTCTCAATTAGTCAGACTAAAGCCGCAACTTTCAATGAGACTCACTTGTTCGCTTTTCCTCACAAGTTCGCACCCTTCGATTAGCACTTAGATAGAGCTCTTATCGGAATGAAACTATGTACCAGATGAGCCAGCGAGCCTTCCAAAATTCAAAATTCTTATCATAAAAAGTGCACATTTGGAAACGTATTAAATTTTATACCTGAAGAAAAAAATGAGAAAAAAAATTTTTTTTTTCAAAACAACTGGTATAATATACACTTTTCCATGACTCACACATTATAAACCTTTTTTGATTCTTGTTTCAAAATTTTAAGTTTGTTACCTGAAAACTGTACCCAGGGATTCTCTTAAGAACACCCACAGGTTAAGTGGCAGTTATCTCACTGGTTACCCGGGTTGACCTCCATACACCGAAAATGGTTATCATACAATTCCATACATCAAGTGTATGGAAAAATGCTTGTCATACAATTTTCATACAATTTCTAAAAATGGTTGAAAACTGGTATAAACTTATTTCTGTGGATGTTTGATTCTTATAAAACAGTCTGGTGATAAAAAACTGAGGTTCTCATTTTTTTTTGAAAAAAGTGCTTATCATACAATTCCCATATATGGGAATTGTATGACTGGCATTTTTTTGATGGCGACACAAAAAAATTTTCAATTAACTTTGAAAATTTGGCCCAAAAAATTTTTTGTTTTTTTTTCAACCGCAAATTGAATTTCGTACGCAAACAAACATTTTTCGAAATTTTTTTTTGCATGCAAAATTTAATATTTTGTGTGCATAACGTAGTCCTGGATACGATAAAATTGGCTTTTATTTTCTTTTCACTTAAGTTTTCTTTTCAAAAACGCTAAAAATTCCTATTTCTTTTGTATGGAGTGTTAATGTAAGCCTTGATCAATGTCTGATAACTTGAAAATTCAAAAATTTAAAATAATCATCATAAAAAAAATTTTGCCAAAAAATAAAAGTTCGTTACTTTTGTTATATCAATTGTGAAAAACATCCACATTCAGATCGTTTGCTATGCATTGAATATGCAAGACCGTCCACCTTTGGTGTTTTGAGTAACCAAGGTCTTTGTTACTTGTGTTCGGTTGCGAACACAACCAAAAACTTTTCAGAAACTAAATTTTGAAAAAAAAAATCAAAGTTTTTTGGTTTATGGAAAAACACCTATCATACAATGTTCATTTATGGAAAAATCTTTATCATAGAGATTTCATACAATGTTCTGTACGTATGGCATTGTATGGAATTGTATGACAAGAAATTTTTCATAAATGGAAATTGTATGATTAGAAGTTTTGGTCAACCCGGGTACTACAGTTTGAGATTTGACTTCGAAGTTAATGTAGTGAATTTCGAAGTTAAAGTAGTGAAATGTGGTAGTGAGTTATTACGTAAAAGAAAAGTTTTGCATGAGGCGATAAAATTTCCAAATTTGAAAATTTCAGTTATGCGTTTTCCTTCCCTTTTTTGACAGTTGTAAGTGTTTTTTATTGCGAAAGCTAAAAAAACTGCTTTACGCAAAACTTTCATTAAACTTTTTGCTCCGTTTTTATTGATAATTCTAATTGGCATGCGCTTCATTTTTTTTGAAAAAAAAACTTGTTTTCAGCACTAATAAAAGGAACTACGTTTTTTTTCGTCTTTGTTGTTTCGTTATTATGAAAAATTGTTGATTATACTACATTGCTGATTTAAATTAGCCGGTCAAAACGATTAAACTTGAACATCAAAACGCTCTTTTTTTCGAACTAGTTTGGCATTAAGTAAAAATTAACAAAGACAAAACTTGCGTAGAGTTTCAACAATATTTTTATGTCCTTTTTTTGCGAATTTTGTGTCCAAATAATATACCCGTAAAACGGCAAAATTTGTCTTTTTTTCTCAATTCTAAAACTTGCAAGATCCGTCGGACAAATAGCTTTTCAAACTATGTAAAAGCATTCTTTATATGTAACCCGACAAAGTTAAGAGGGATATAATCTTCTAAATTATACATACACACATATATATATATATATATATATATATATATATATATATATATATATATATATATATATATATATAATATATACATATATATGTTTGTTGACCAAAAAATCATTTTGAGTACCAATACTAATTTTGCAAACACTCATAAAACCATTTGCTAAAATTTGCGGAGAAATAACCTTTCTTGAACTTCGTTGAGCTGCATGAGAGGCTTACTTTTTACAGGATCTGTCAGCACTTTGTCCTTTAATTGTCGTTTTTTAGGTTAATTTTGGACCCGAAAATTGCCATGTAAAGTGCATCACACATATTTGAAACAAAATTTAAGCAAGGTCAGTCTGCATCAGTTTTTTTTCTAAAACGAACCCAATTTGAGAGAAACTTTTTCTAATTTTCAAGTTTTGTTAATTTTTTTCCGGCTAAAATAGGACAACACTGTATTTTTGTACAAGATTTTAGTTTAATTGGTACAAGTGATTTACTGGGAAATGCTCCCGGGACGACCAGCACTTCTATTCTTAAAAAAATGAATTATGAAATCAACTAGTCATTCAGTTCTATACTCAGTGGAACTTGGGAAAAAATTGTCATGTTTTCCTGAAGTTTACTTGAAGACACTTTAACGTTAAAAATTGCACAATTTTCTAGATCTTCTTAAGTTTTTGTGCTTAGATTTTGATCACAATAACCGCAGATTAATTCAAATGAAAACACCCAATTTAATTTGCAAAAAAAACCACATATAGATAGCAAATATATTGAAAAAACGATTGCTGGAGTTTAGCGTACCATTCTCTTGGCAGTTTTGTGTTAAATTTAATTTAAAAAAAAACAGCTTTACACAAAGCATAATTTTTTATTTTTGCTTCAATTTTGTTAAAAACTTGTATCTGTTTCACGTTTAATAAAAAATTTCCACAATGCGTGCACGCTTCATTTTTTAGAAAAAAATATTTCCTCCCTTGAAAAGAGAACCACAATTTTGTTCAGATTTGGATTTCTTACTACGGAAAAAACTTAAACGCTTATCGGTTTTGTTTTCAAGAATAGGACTTATATTTTAAATATCTTTCGAGAAAAAAAACGTTGACAGAAAAAACGCTCAATTTTAAATGTAACCAAATTGAACTCAAATGAAAATAGCTGAAATATACTAGTTTTCAAATAGTTTCTGAAAATTTTTCCTCATGACAAATTGCATTTTTAACTTTAAAATAAAGAAACTAGCATGTATAAAAGCATGTATTACCAGAGAAAAAAATTTTGATAACGTTTTCTCGGAATCGAGAAGAACTGGTCTCATTTTTTCAGACTAAATTAGATGAGATTTAGAAGCTGACCTCCATGTTTAATTCTACTTGAAACGTTCTGTGCTATACTTGAACAACAACCAGTTACTCTTGTTTTCACTTGCTAGAGCAATTGACTTTTGATCCGGAATAAGACTTACTGTTTTTTTTTTAACAAGCCTGGTGATCGAGTCTTGGCTGGACCTTGTTTTATTTTTTTGCCATGTATCTATGTATGCATGTATAGAAAACTTGCTTTTTTTCATAAAACTTCAACACGTTCCAGGTCACTTACAACTTGGCCGAGAGGTACAGAAATAGCCTTCACACTGGAAGTTGTTTTTCTTCGACGTGTTAACTTGATTTTTTGGACTGTCGGTGGTCTACTTATTTTTTTCCAGCTTCCTTCCGAAAGCAAGGATGTGTTTCCAAGCCTTAAAAGTGTTTTGAATCAGCAATTCTCTTAAACGTAAATGAATGTCGTTCTGTAGTTTCTTAGTTTTGATTAATTATGTTACAATTTTTTTTTTCAAAATTGGGTTCGGCTAATGCTCTATCGATTTATTTAACGCATTTCGTTGTTTGAAAGGAAAAAATAGATTTTATTGCTTCTTCAGTCTGGCGTCTACCCATGTGACTCGGTAAATGATTTTGAATGATTACTCAATCGCCTTAAAAAGAAGATCATAAGACACAACGTTGTTGCATTTTTGAAACTTTGTAAAATAGTTCCTTCGAATTAGATGCTGCTGTCTCATTTTTTATGTCTACCATTTAAGACGGATCTAATTATGTTGTATGGCAATTGTTGTTGCCTTGCTCCGCTTTGCCTTTGTTTTTTTTATTTTCCAATTTACTATTCACTATGTGACAACAAAATAAATATTTAGTTAATTCCAGTTAATTACTCGTCCTGGACACCATCTACATTTTGTGAAACAGCATGCCAAGAGCTCGATTATGCCATATTGTTTTACTGGTGCTCGTTCTGGCCGGATTCAACCTTTTTAATTTTATGAGCGCAAAAAAATCATTTTTGCTTCATGTGCCACATTTGAGAGAAATTATTTTTTCCAAATTCAGCTACTCGAATCTAAATAGCAATGAACGACCTTGTACTATTTGCTCTGAGCCCCTGGGAATGGGAAAAAATCAACCGAATTTGGTTGAGATGTTTCCGGTTCCGCGATTGGACAGTGTTCATCTACCGCGAAGAACGACAAAGAACGAATATGACACACTTATTCGACTGTTGAACTTGAGTTTGTCGGTTTTTGAGGAAAACGGCATCGATTACACGATTAGCGCTGGTGGACTTGTAGGAGCTTACGTCATGCACGATTTGTTACCATGGGACGAAGATTTGGATATTATGGTTCACAACAACAGTAAGGGTAAACTCATTGAGCTATTCACAGACGACCGACATTATGGAATCCAAGGATATTACGCACCCCAAATTCCTGGAAAAATACTGAAACTCTTTTTTAACTCTTCAAATAGCGCCGGAAAGTGTCGTTGGAAGTGGCCATTTATAGACGTTGAATTTTATGTTGAAGAAAATGACCAAATTAAGCTGACAGAAAGATGGGATCGTAATGTTTCCTGGCCTCGGGACTCCTATTATCCTACTCACCGCCGACCCTTTGGACCACTCTGGATCAATGTACCGAGTGATCCCATAAAGTATTTAAGAGCACATTATCCAAAACCTTTTACATGCCATGGTCACTTTTGGGACCACAAAAATGAATTGGGACAGCGAGTTCTGACAGCAGACTGTGAGTTGTTGAAGACACACTACCCATTTGTAGAGAGATCTCCGTTTGCGAATATAACAAAAGAAACTCTAGTATTAAACGGAACTGCTTATTACAGCGTCTATATTGATGAACCGTTCACCAAAATTCAATTAAAATATGGTTGGTGGTGATTATATGTTTTCCAGAAATTTTCGTTTACTTAGAAGATATCAAGAGAAGATATTCATAAAACAGCAAAACATTGGCTCTTATTCGCCCTCATCTCCGCTTTTTCGAATTTTCAAATTTTATTGCTGTTTTACGTGTTATTGTGGCCAAACGCTTAATGTTACGATATAGTGTACGCAGAACAAGTCTGTTCATAATCGTCGTTACTTTGTTCATTAAGCCAAATTTCATTGCCTTATGACAATTTTTAAATGTTTTCAAAACAGAATTTTAAAGGTTTTGGGGAGTGGAAAAGAGTCTAAATGTTTTGGCTTCCAGGATTGAGGTTTGCATGCGTGTTTCGACAGACACCATTTAGTGTTTGGACTTCGTGTACAACAGTAGAGATTTCTCGATTGTAAATTTTGGGTTGAAAGGTAATTTGCGAAGATCAAGCTCTAAGGGAGTCACAAAAATCAAACTCTACGCATAATTTTTATTCGTATTTTAAGAATCTTTGTTGTTTTGTCCTTTTGAACTTTTCAAATTCTACGAAGGCTTAACAATGCAATAAGATTCAATCAGACCCAAATTTTTGGCGCTAACGACTAACAAATACCCGATGGATTTTAAAAAAAAAAGTACAATTTTTTAACCTATAATCTGTGGCTTATTGTTTTGATGATATATTAATATTTCGAAATAGAGGATACTCGAAAATTTATATGTAAAAGGGGAGCTATAGATCAAATTGATGAGAATTGTAATAGAAATTTGTTGTTTTGTTGATTTCTTTGACGAACTTAGGGTCCATTTGCTGTGATTTTATTTATTTTTATTCTGGCTGGTTCGTTCAAAAAGGGATGAGCCCGATACAAACAAAAAGCATTGTTAGTTTTGTCATGCAATCATCGTACAATTAATTTACAATGGCCGCAAACCAAATGCTTGATTGTATGTGTACTTTCATCATCAAAAAGAATTCAACCCAAAATAAAACCTTATTGTGGCGCTTCCGGACATGATACGGATATCTTTGAAAATACCACAAAACACTTCTCGATATTATGAAAAAAAAAATCTGAAATAATCTCAGTTTAGACAATTGAAGGAAAAGTGGACCAAGTTGACCTACTCTGTCCAAAGCAAAATGGAGGGATGATGTTAGCTTGTTTCGCATTTGGAACTTTCAGTCAATCAGAATCGAGTATTGTATATGCAGCAATTATCAATCTTAATGCGAAATAAACGCTGGGATCGTGGAAAATCTTAACTTGATCTATCTGGGAGAGGGAGGGTTGTGTTAAGTTGTTCCCAAAAAATGATGAGTCCATCACTTTTATTTATAATTTTTTAAAAACTTTGTTTGACAGTGCACGCTGCAAATTATGTTTCAAAAATTTTCCGACAGAGACGCTAGTCGATCAAGGAGGTTAATCTTTCAAGATCTTGCATGATTCTTGCAAATTAGGGTTATCTTGCAATAATCTTGCATGATTCTTGCAAGATCTTGAAAAATAACCTCTCTTGATTGACCATGGGAGACAAAAAAAACTCCATAGAATTGTGCTTACTACTCAGCCAAAAACAAACGTATACATGCCAAACTTTAAAAATAAATTTTATCATGAGTAAATTATTGCAATATAAAACCTGCAAAAATGAGAAAAATGATATGTTGAAAAAAATCAATGATCAGGGAAAAGCTAGCAAGTAATACTACAAGTAGTACAAGATCAATTTTTTTTGGATTTTTCTCGTTTTCAGGGGTTAGAAGGGACCAACATGGTGGAACCATTTTCCTGCGGCCCAACTGCAAAGTGAAACAGAAAACTACAAATTGTCACTTTGACTGAAATCGTTAAAAACCTCAAGCAGCGAACATTTTAAAGTAGCGACATTTTAAGACATTCGTATTAAAATACTAGACTGTCTCAAGCTAGAGTGATTTATTCTAGCAATCAGTCCATAGTAAGTACTCTCAATTCTTCGAAAGTGATCGATGCGACAAAAACTTCAGATTTGTAAATTGAATAAGTACTTTCCCTAACCGTTAAAATTCCCAATCAAAAATTCATTGTTAAGAAGTGAGGTTGACCTACAACAATAAAATCTTATCTAAGACAGAGTGAAACAGTTTGGAAACTAAGACTTGTTTAAAAAATGGAGTCGGGTAATAAAAAGTAATTCTACTAACACGGGTTGACCTCCATCACCGAAATTGCTTATAATACAATTCCATACAACAAAAATCGTTATCATACAATTCCATACATCAAGTGTATGGAGAAAATGCTTGCCATACACTTTTCATACATGTTCGAAAAAACAAAGAAAAAAATAAAACCATTTCTGCGGCTTTTTGAGAACAGTTGAACAGACTGGTGACAAAAAAAAAACTGATTTAATTTAAAAAAACAACACTTACCATACAAATTCCACATATAGAAATTGTATGAGTGGCATTTATTTCATGGCGACACAAAATTTTTACAAAGTTGTTTTGAAAATTTGCCCCAAAAAATTTTTTTGTTTTTTTTTTTCAAACGCAAACCGAATTTTATACGCAAGCAAACATTTTTCGAAAAAAAAAATTTTTCATGCAAAATTTTATTTTTTTTGTGTGCATAACGTAGTCTGGATACAATAATATTGGCTTTTCTTTTCTGACTTAATTTTTTTTTTCAAAAACGCTGAAAATTTCTATTTCTTTTTTATGGCGTGTTTATGTCCTTGCCAAAAATTAAAAAGTTTGTTACTTTTGTTATACCATTTGTGAAAGACAGCTCGAAGACAGTTCAGGTCGTTTTCTAAGCATTGTAAATGAAAGACCGTTCCAACCTTTGGTGCTTTGAGTAACGAAGGTTTTTGTCACTTGTGTTCGGTTGCAAACAAACCCAAAATTTTTCAGAAAATAAAATTAGAAACAAAAAAAAACTTTTGATTTATGGAAAAAACACCTATCATACAATTTCCATTTATGGGAAATTGTTTATTATAGAGATTTCATACAGTTTTCTGTATGTATGGAATTGTATGGAATTGTATGATAAAAAAATTTCCCATTTATGAGAATTGTATGATAAGCGTTTTTGGTAAACCGGGGAATAATTGTGGTAAAATTATAAACTAAGAGTAGTTTAAAAGAAGGTTCTGGATAAGCTGTTAAATGCCAGCTAAACTAAGGCTAATTTAAAACTCGTTGTTTAAAGTTGAACTGACAAAGAGCACTTTGGCAGGTAAACGCAAGTTTCACTTCAAAGTTATAATATACATTTCACGTTCCCCTTAAGATGATACAGAAATAAAAAGTATAATAACTACCTTCTTCGTCCAAGGAAGTCGAACCTAGGTCGGTAGTGTGTTAGCATTTTAGGATATTCGTACCTCCAGATCTAGTATAGTAAAAGGGAAAAGTTATCGAGGATAAGCACTGTATGTTTTGGAGTTAGATTACCGTTAGAGCACTAATTTCTAACCAATATGAAATTTTAAATATATAAAGATTAAGACTAAGATTGGTATGAAGATTTAGATTGCAAAAACTGACTAAAAATTTGTATACCCGATGGGCGTGTCACAGTTTGTTTTTCGGTTCTTCTCCGGATTTCTTTAGATTGAGTCCCCGGTAGTTGCCTGGATAGTAGACCATAGTCTCAGCACGTCTAGGGCCATGGTTCGTCCCAGCAAATCCACTGCCTCGAATATCCAATTTCATATTTCTTGTATAATCGTCTCTTTGGAGCTGCCTGTCGCGAACTTTGGATTGGTCCTGGATGGCACAATGGTTTCGGTTTTTTGCCCCTAACGGAACACGCAATCATTTTTCGCAGACCTTCTTCTTCAGCGATTCCCTTGAGATATTCATCGCCGCGTTTTTTTTTTCGATATCAATCTTCTCAAACTTCGCTTGGATATTTTTCATTTCTGGAATGTTTTGAGTTCTTGAACTCCTCCATTCGTGGTTTTTAATCGCATCGAAATTTTCGAGTTTGATCTTCTTGCGTGGACTCGTTCTCTACAGAACGTAGGTTTTCTTCGCTTTTGAATTGATTTGCCGCTCTCAAGCGTAATTCGCTTCTTAAGCTCTCTATAGTAAGATTTTTCCTACCTTAAACGTTTCCAAATTCAACGGACTGGCCCGACGGCTCCTGGAGTTTTCACTTTTTGGATCGGGGAAGGTTATTGACTGGGATCCAGAGCTAGTCCGCACGTATTTGGTCGCATTAGTGAAATCCTCAAAAATTGAAGAGACTTCTTCCAAATGTACGTCTCCAATGATGTCCAGGTATCCAAGTCACATCGTGTTTAGCGGAAATTATTTCTCTCATTAATTTCTCTCATTTATCTATAAACAACAGTTCTTTGTTCCAGTTTAGGTAGTTTGAAAAAAGATGTTTTACTAGATTGTGCCAAACTGTATTTGGTAATCTACCGAAGTAAGATTTGAAAGTCGAGCGATTAAGTGAATGTTCAGCTATCATTCTCTATCTGATTGTGATTTTAGTTGGGGCTAATTCAAGAGATGGTTTTGATTTTTCCTGGGTCATCGTAATTTACTTATTCTAATTGTTTATGGTTATAATAGGTCTGTTGCTTCGTGACAACCCACTGGGCCGACTATTACAATATTAAGTTTTATTACTAGCAAATTTCACGTACTTCCTTTGAATTAATAATCGACCCTTGATCCATTCTAAGTGGTCTAGATATTTCAAAGTTATACAGCTTCTAGCAAATTATTGACCAATTTTGACGAAGTACACGATACTAGTTGAGCTGAAGGGTGTTTTGAAAACCTAAGTACGCATACCAAAAAAGTTTTCCCAGGCTTCCTGCTTGGTTAAGCTTTATAGGTTTTTATCTGCGTTGACGCATTTTTGCAATTTTAACGGTGAACTTGAATTACTCTGAAGAATTTTGGCCACAAAACGTACAACCTTGCTCTATTTTTCATGGTAACTTATCCTGAGTGTGCCTCATGGAGGCGTTGTAGTCCTTCTGTCCTCAAGAATACCGGTATAATTAGTTTTTCTTCGAAACCCATAGTGGCGTGTAAGTTGCTAAGGTGGGATTTGTAATGTTAACCTAAATGTAAAATGCCATCTCTTCTTCATTCATCAATTGCTACAATCCTCTATAAGACTACGTCCTGGTACGTTGAAAGGACCATACTTTATGGTAATGAAGATTTCTGACCAGAAAAAAGGGACAAATTAAATTTACATAACTATTCTTTGAGCTCGTTCTGAAATAGAACCTTTGGTCGTTTTCAAGACTTTTTTAGTACTAGTTACTGCAGATTGGAGATTGACTTACAGGGATGAGATTTCGAATCAAAGAGGCAGGCTCACACAAAGAGGCAGGCTCATATCGATTTGCTCGGATATTTTCTTCAGAATGGCAACAGTTACTGAGAAGTTTTGCATTTTTGCAAGACGGGAAACACTCTTCCCTGTGCTAGTGAGATTTGGCACGCTTGAAGCGAGCTTATAAGATTCGCAAGAGTTCTGCTGCATTCTTATTTTGATTCCCACGTTCGCTTTCTTGCGTTATTAGTTTATTAACAAAATGACATATCAAACTGCAGTTTTTTTTATTCATATGATTCTAGTTGCTGAAAAAAAAATTACTGATTTCAGAGCGAGAATATCTAGACATCAATTTCTCAAATTCAAATTTGATGCATTAACAAATTTTGGTATAATTGTCCTCTCTTGGGGGCCCTATTAACGCTTTTGTGAGATTTGAAAACTGTTGGCCTTAAAAGTAGTTTTTGAAGTGATCGAGTGCCCAAACTATTACCAGTGTTTCAAATTTGTTTGTACTACTCTTTTGTCTCCCAATTTGAGAATCTACTGGCGAATGCAACCGTCTTCCAGTTTCCTAATGGTCCTAGTCCTACTCAAGGGAAGCACCCGTGAATAAATGTGAGGCATCGTTTTAATTTTATTTTAAAAATGGTGATTTGTAACTCTATTGCAATGCTCTTTCTTGATAATTTAGAACGCTATTTGGTGTAATATGACCAATTAAACCGTTTAGTTTCCCCCATTAGTTCCCAAAAAGATGTAGATAAAAAAAGCTAAGCTCGGTATATTTCGGTTAAAACTGTTTAATTGATCCCATTAAAGATCTTATATCCATTATAAACTTGGATTCTTTTCAAAATGTCTGTCAAAAGCTTGCAAAGGTTCAAGGCGATCGAGCTGGCGAAGCGCTGCTTCTGAGCACGCTTCGGCTCCCACACAGAAGAAGAAGAAGAAGAAGAAGAAGAAGAAAAGCAGCAGTTAAGAAATCATCGAGATAACAATGTGTGTTTGGGTAGTTTATCAATCAATTGATGCATAATTCGCTGAAAGTCGTAAACTAGTTTGGCATTGTTTCTAGGCCGTAAAATCATCCGGTTTTAAATCTGTGAGGAGCTGTATAGTGCCTCCAACTATGTTGAAGTTAGATTGATTGCCGACTTTCTTCGTTATTGATAAACGTTTTTATGCTTATTAAAAGTGCACGCAACACAAACATTTGGTTCCTCATGTCCGCTAGTTGTCAATGCTATAAACTCAAATAAGTTAGGCAATTGATACCTGTCCAAAAAGTTTTTCTTGTGTAAGTTTTTTCTTACGGCCAGTTTGATTGATCTATCTTTTTGCCTATCGGACAATTGTAGATTAAATGTAGATCCCAGTTCAAAGATGAGCCAGACTCAGTTCGAACATGACCAAGACAACCTCATCATCTGAAGACGAGAACCGCCTGTAGATCCCCTCTAAATTGTCCACGAAATCTAGCAAGACTATACACAGAAAAGTTAACAATACATCCCTAATCTAACGGCACCTTTGTCGGAGGACCTTTGAAAGAAGAAGAATGCAAAGAAAGCAAAAGCGCAATCTCGATATGAGGAAACAACACAGAATCAAAAAAACTTGGCAAACAGGGAGCAAATAACGAGCAGGCATTACAGCCATACCATCACAGTTGACAGAGTGATTAAAAAACAAGAAAAAATCAAGTTCAGAGAGGAAAGTGTTAACTATAAATGAATCACTACAGACCCAGAAGGAGCCCACCGCAGCGACATCGTTGGAACCCAAACAGAACGGAGATTCTACAGCTTGATAACCACCAGAATGGAAGAAGAAACTTCAGACCTGCACGATAACAGATCGTAATTTGAAACAGGAAGTATCGTGTAGTCTTCAATTTCGGGATCTAAAACAAAAACAGAATCAAAATGAAAAGATAGCAACCAGAAAACGCCACCGCCGCAAAACCGAAAATCGAGGAGAAAAATAATGGGAACTCTAGAAACGACAACTGGTGCCATAATATTGAAAAACAAAAAGTTTTTTAGCAAATAGATAATTTTTATGGCCGTCCTGAAGTATTTGCTCACAACATTTTTTGATTCTTTGAAGTAGATCTAATGGGATGCGTTTTTGGTTCACTTGGATCGGTTTTAATGGTTCTTTGAATTACCTATTTACACAAAAAATTGATATATTCGTTCTAGAGATAAGGTTTTTTTGTTACATATATACGGTTTGAACTCCTTTTTTTGTGTTGTGCCGGGGGTTGTGACTGTAAGAATTCCGACAGGAATTTGATTTTGTTGAGCCGTTTCACGGAATGTTTTTTTGTACTCGTCCGTAGAGTCGATTTTGTGGATTGAGCCTGCTGTTGTGAAACTTTTATTTCCAAGGTGGCAAAATTCGTTTCCTAACAATTTTTTTCTGCACCTTCCATTAAATACATTTTCTGAGTTCTAGCTTTCCAGCCATTTGAGTGGACTCTCACCACTAATTTTTCGACTTTTTTCATGGTATCTCCAAGTTCTTGAAAGGCCTTCTTCGTTAAATTGTCTTCGCCAGCGATTTTTCAAAATCGAATTTACAATGAGTTCTTGGATTAAATCTTTCGTACCAGACTACTTTTGAGTTTCAGATGTGAATGGGTAAAAATTTTTGATTGACCCATTCAGTGTTTTCTTCAGCTCGTTTCCGTCGTCTGAAAAAACTGGTTTAATTTTCTCTCTATTTGATTGTTGATAAAGTTTAGTTTATTGTCAGTTTTTACCGATGAAACTAGGAAACCCTCCATGCTTACTTAAAACTAGGGCTTTTCATTAAGGGTGCTCCGATGTAATTGTTGTTACGGGGTGTTGGAAATTTGATTAATGAGAGTTGTCTGGTTTCTAGCTGAATTTCTACAGTGTCTGTCAAAATGTCCTTTTCGGTCACTGTTACTGCAATTACTCTATCTGGCGGAGCATGAGGTAAAGTGACCTTACTTGAATTGTTAAACCTAATTTCGATATTTTTCATTCCCTACAATGTTCGATGTTAGCTTGCGTTTTACTTGAACTTATTTTTGTACAATTTATAGGGTGTGGTATTTATTGCTGTGAATCTTTGTGGCTTTTACAAGGACTAGAGCCTAGTTTAGCACAACTTTTGGACTCAGATACTAATCCACAAAAGATCTTAGATCTCGACATTTCTCAAATTTTTGATGAAAATATCCTGTTATAATTCAATTACAACTCAGTTTACAACCAGTTTACAATGTTTCGCCTCTTCTGGTAAACTTTCAAGTATTTTTGCCATGATCTTCTATTTGCAGTCAATAAATTTATAAGTTTTGTACGCTAGGTTCATAATTACTGTCAAGAGGTTTTCATGGTCTCCTAAAACTCTGCAAAATTGATATCTAATTTGCCTGGATTTTTTGAGGGCAAATAATTTCTGATATTTTTTACTAGAGCCAAGTACAGTTTGGATTTTAGCTTTTTGCCCAAGACTCCTTTTTGTAAGCTGTTGTGTTTTGCGTGTTCTTCTGTTCATCTATGTATTTCCTCATTTACGCCAAAACTGCCCGTTTTTTTTTCTTCTCTCGCCACGAGATGGGTTTGATCCTTGGTCGTATCCGAAATTTTTGGAATGGGATAAGTTAGTTTGAGTCTGAGCTGTGGATTTATTACATCTTTCATGTCAACTGAACCTCTTGCGAAAATTGTTAGTTGGAGTTTTTAGCATCATTTTTTCCCAATCTTGGTGATCTTCGTTCGATGATTTGTTCCAAGAAAATTGAGTCCTGGTAGATTCTAATTGTATGACTGCTTCCTTTTAACAGTGAGATTGACCTAGATAGTTTAAACTGATCCAAGACAAGAAAAAAATTTGGATTTGAGAAAAAAAGGATTCCTACAACAAGGAGTTTTAGTAGATTTTTTTGAAAAAGACTAGTTTAAAAGAATTTTCTGGTTCCCAGCCCAAAATCAAAACGTTTTTCATTTGCTAAACTTTTTTGATGTTAACAAAATTTCAAGCAAGCGCGTACAAATAAGACTAGACCTAGTTCCTAGTTGATGGAGAGCAAACCTAAGACCATCAAAGTTAAAAACTGAAAAATATGAGAATCGTGAAAATCTCATAGAAAATATGTAAACTCAAATGATTGAATTCTTTGATGACCGTTAGAACATGAAGAAACTTTGCTATCGGACTGATACATACAGGGAGGTTGTCATATCAGAGACAGACTTCAGCTGCATGACCTGCAGTGATTGACGATTGACGCAGAGCGCCTACCGCAAGAACACGCTGGAAGACACTTTTTGTTGCATTCTGTAACATCGTTACGAGGCCAAACTGTGCACTGGATAGGCGCACAATTTTGTGCCTGAATATTCCTGGATTCCAGAGACAGGTATTTAAACATGTTCCAAAAAGTAAGTGGATTCCACTTACAAGAATTACGTGGATTCCGCGTACATATAACTGTAACGTAAAATTTGTCGGCACCTTTAATTTTTTGCGGATTCCGCCCCAAGCAAATACAGCTAGTTGTTCTGGATTTCGCAGCTGTAGGGGAATTCCTCAAAGTGTAAGTGGAATCCGCAAATGTAAGTGGAATCCGCATAATTGGTGAGCGGAATCCGCAAACTGTGAAGGAATTCAGATATTTGTTTATTACTGAACTTAGATATGCACTTGCGGAATTTTAAAGCAAGGATTTAACCATTGTCAGCGGAAACCACGAAAAAATCTTAAAACATTGGTTATCTAAATCGATGGATGTCACACCATTTTATTTGCGAGCAGTTTTTGGGATCATAGTTTTAGAAACACAAAACCGATTAAAATCAATGGGTTAAATCGGTAATTGTGTTGATATTTCGCCGAATTAGGTCAGTATTTGGGATTCAGTAATTGAGATTCAGTATTTGGGATTTTGTATTTGAGATTCAGTATTTGGGAGCGTGAATTCAAATCATTTTGTTCACAGGGAGTAAATGATCTGTTTAACTGATTCGAAGAAATTAGCATTAGATAAAAATTACCAAAACTGAATTACAGCAGAATTAAATTTTAAGTTCAAAAACACGAATATATAGTCCCAAAAATGTTGCCTTATCAAAATATGTTCTGGTTTCGCAATTTGAAAATATTTCAAAATGGCTAAACTAAAACTTTTTTATTTTAATTGAATGGCTTGAAATGAACTGATGAATAAGTTTACAGGAACTGTGATTGATGACAAGAATTAATATCGAAATTAACCTTTGTAGGAAGTGAGATTGAAGCTGGGTATGTTTGACAGGAATTGAGATGAGATCGAAGTTGAGTGTTGTCAGGAATTGAGATCGAACTCTTGGTATTCCAACTGGTAGCTGATCAACGTAGTAATTAAAAGATATAGTTTTAAACGCTACTACACATACATATAATTAAACGGAACCCGCAAAAAAAAAATGCGGAATCCACTTACAATTTGCGGATTCCACTTACAGTTTGCGGATTTCGCTTACAGTTTCTGGTTCCGCAACAGCTCAATTCAACTATACACATGTCTAATTAATTGTTTCTGGATTCCACAAACTGTTCTGGATTCTGCAGATACGGTTGCGGATTCCGCGAATTCGCCTATTTTTCGAGCGATTTTGAACGGTACAGTGTTTTAGGGTTTTGTTTGTGGAATCCAAAACAGCAAAAAAGATCAAAGAAATGAAGCACTGTTGCGGATTCCGCGACAAACCTGAGTTGGGCCTGTTGAGGAATCCGCTTACAATGCACAGAATGCACAGTTTGGCCTCGTAATGATTTTGTGGCATCTCTTAACTTATTCCCTTCTATGGAACCTATCATTGACAAAGTAACCTATAACGAAATATTTCAATTGCTAAGCTTGAGGTTTTGAACCTAGTATGTTTTACCGATTTATAACAAATTTTGGTACAATTGTCGTCTCTTAAGTGCCCCACTAACGCTTTTTGATCTGTGAGGTTTGAAAATTCTTGGTCTATTAGAGAGTTTTTGAAGTGATCGATTGCCCCATTTGGCCTATATTGAATTTAACTAACTCTTATCGAACTGCTCAGAAGTTAGACAAGACATGTTATTAATCTAAAATTAGAATAGTGAATAAATCATATCAGACAAAGATTACCTGAAATTCTAATTTGCCGGCGGGTCTGAATCTCTTTTAAGAGTGTTCGAAAAAAATATATTCTTTGAGAATCGATTTTTTTTGCGCAGAAAACACAGAACATAGGTAAAATTACTTTAAAAAAATCGACTCAATGTAAGGCTGAAATGTAACACTAGGTAAATGATGGAAAATTGACTATATAAACTGTCAAATTTACTACCCGGGATGACCGAAACTTCTTATCATACAATTTCCATATATGAGAAACTTCTTGTCATACAATTCCATACGTAGAGAAAATTGTATGAAATCTCTATGATAAACATTTTTCCATATATGAAAATTGTATGATAGATGTTTTTCCAAAAACCAAGAAGCTTGATTTATTCTTTCTAAATTTATTTTCTGAAAAAAATTTCGGTTGTGTTTGCAACCGAACACAAGTGACAAAGACCTTGGTTACTCAAAGCACCAAAGGTTGGATGGTCTTTGCATTTATAATGCATAGAAAAGGACCCAACTTCTGCTGTCTTTCACAAATAATATAACAAAAATAACAAACTTTTAATTTTTGGCAAAATTTTTCAATGGTGGTTCAAATTATCAGACATTGATCAAGGCATATATAAACACCCCATACAAAAGAAATAGGAATTTTCAGGGTTTTTGAAAAAAAAATTCAAGTCAAAAGAAAATAAAAGCCAATATTATCGTATCCAGGACTACGTTATGCACACAAAAAAATTAAATTTTGCATCCAAAATTTTTTTCGAAAAATGTTTGTTTGCGTACGAAAATCGATTTGCGGTTGAAAAAAATTTAAAAAATTTTGGGCCAAATTTTCAAAATTACTTTGTCGCCATCAAAAAATTGCCAGTCTTACAATTTCCATATATGGGAATTGTATGATAAGCATTTTTTTTCAAAAAACGAAAACCTCGGTTTTTTATTACCAGACTGTTTTATTAGAATCAAACAGCCACAGAAATAAGTTTACATCTTTTTTCAACCATTTTTAGAAATTGTATGAAAATTGTATGACAAGCATTTTTCCACAAACTTGATGTATGGAATTGTATGATAAGCATTTTCGGTGTATGGAGGTCAGCCCGGGTAATTAACACCAATTGTAAGCTTATTCGAGTGATTTTTGGTTTTAACCAAATCATGAAAAAATGTATATCAGATTTTGAAAAAAATGTGATAGTATAGAAAAAAGATCGGACTAGTTTCGTTTTTCTTACATGGCGCTCAACAACTCTATGGGGCCGAAAATGAACAATGAGAAACGAAATCACATTACCTTACGGTTCTGCTTCCTCCAAAGTTTACATTGCTACATAGACGTAATTTTTTTTTTCACTATTTTGCATATCCGTCTGCCTGAGTATCAAGTTATTTTAAGTTCTCAAAGCCTGTATATTTTTCTTATCAAAATAAGAGTTAAAACTTTTGCCTGAATAGCTTTTTGACCTAGATTCTGTGGCGAAGCTTAGATATCATGACTACAGTTCGACACCCACGACGAATAAAAACTCAAAAACTACTACGTTTGGTATTTTGAAACCTCAACTGGAACAACACCGAGATTATTTATCGTGAACTTTTGCGAAATCGCATAATCGAAGAGGCTGTCATGGATGAATATGTGACTAATCCGAAAGCAGATTAGATCAACTGCCTAAATGACGAACCAACTCTAGTCATAAGTTGTACAAAAATTATTTTTATCAAACGAAAGTATAAAATGCATAGATCAAAATTCATAATGTTTTGAGACTTCATTAAAGTTTAGTGACTCACGGTTGTTTTTCCCGCACTTTTTGTTCAAAAAATTTTAATTAACAAAAAAATCAGTAATGCCAGAGTAAGATGGGAAGATAGTAGTTTGCTTGATCAGTTTTTACTATTTACAAAATTAGAATTCAATCATTTTGCAGCTAATTTTCAAAAATAAAACAAGTTGCGTTGTTTTAAAAAAAAATTAATTCAACATTGAGACGTTTGCGAATACAAAACTTTTGTTTCGAGAGGAGGGTTTTGTTTCATTGGTCTAGACTGGTCCAAGGAAATTATCTTTGAGTGTTTCATTTGTATTATGTCTCCTTGAGCATCAAGTTGTTTTGAAATTAAAATTTAAGAGCCTCTGCAGTTTTTTTGCTAAAAAAATGATCAAACAAACAACGAAATTGAAAATTTTTGACTCGAAACACTGTTCCCTTTTGCGTCTGCAGTAAAACTTAGATGTCATGACTACAGACTGACAAATATGACAAACAGAAACTATAAAGCCACTGTGTTTTTTTAATCTTAAGTTTTTTGTAGTTTGGTGGTTTATTTAAATTATCTTTTTGTTTTTGTCTTCATTCAGCAGTGCTCTGTCCATATCTGCAGCAATAATTACACCATTTTGAAATGGCGGTTTACCACTGAAACTTGAGTTCCATTTCGTTGATGTCTAAGATTTCGGTTATTTTTTCTGCTAATTCATTGTCAGACTCTTGAATATTGTTAATATGCGATTTTGTTGTTTACGCATTGTAGCTTTAAATTACTGTTGTTGTAGTTTCATCGTGATTTCAGCTTGTTTCAATTTGTCTACTAGTTTTCGAAAAACTATATCGGGTTCTCGGATTGATGATGGATGTGTTGCTCTCCTTTTTATTGCAATTTTTCGTAATTGTGGTGTTAGAAACATCTTTGGATTTCTGTCATTTTCGTGTTTTTGTAACATGTGGATTGAGGGAATAACATTTTTGTACCAAATTTTTGATTTCTTCTGCGGGTTGTTCTAATGTTTTGTTTGAAAAACTACGAATTTTGTTGCTTTAAATTCATCGATGCTGTGTATTTCGTTCAGAGTCGAACATTTTTGAAACTTTCGTGTAAGTCTTTTCTAATCAGTTTTTATTTCTGTGGGTAATACTCAAAACCACTTTTGAGCTGCGCCATAGAGTGTGGCATGTATCAGTGCGTCTGTGAATCCAATTTTGGACGTAGAGGTGCATATGTTCTGGCCTATGTTTAAGATTAAGTTGACTGTTACAGCCTTTAAGTAGTCTTCTACTGAGTATTCAGGATCTGTTCCTGTAAATACCATGAGTAGTTTATTAGATGTTTTGAATGATCATTCCATATGGTATGAATTCGTTGTCATTTGGAGTGTTTATGTTGTGTTTGGATTTTGTTTAAAGTTTGTAAGTTGATTTTTTGTAAATTAATGTTGTTGTAAAGAGTAAGGTAATGGGATTTCGTTTCTCATTGATTTGAGTCGGTAACTTTGGCTTTTTGTATAGTTATACAATTGTATGTTACTATTAGGTGGTGCTATATGTTGTCGTTGAGGAGGTTGTTGTTGCACTTGTTCTTGGCTGTTGAGAGTTTATGCAAGGTTCGAAAATAACTGGTTGAAAAATATCATCTGGTTGATTTATAACAACCCAGTGATTTTTTCGCTGACTTTTATTATATTGCAATTGATTTTACTTGCTGAGTATTATTGCGTTTTTGCGATTGATTTTGTGCCGTAAAGAGTGATTTTGCTATTGGAATACTAAAACTATTATTAGCAAAAAAAATCATAATTTTGATTTGCAAAGTTATTTCCTATTGAGTGTCTTTGCTTGTTAGGAGGTCGTTTTTAGATCTTGATCATTATGTTTAATAATCCATATGTAAATATTTAGGAACAACCAATGGTTTGACTTTTGTGTGTAAAGTTGTTGGTGGAAAGAGAGTTTAGTTTTTTTAAGTGATGGATGAACAGGAGAGATACTTTGTTGTGTTGTTATAGGTAGTGTTTCAACTATTTCTTCGTGCACAAAGCGTGATGGAGTTTGGATGTTTTATTGTGTTAAATTTCTAGTACCAAAAAAGGTTTACTGTGCTTGATAAATGTTGAATTTTAATTATTGTTACTTGTCCTATCATTAAATATTGCGTTATATTTTAAGTGTGTGGTGTCAGTAGTGAGTGGAATTACTCTTGAATAATCTCTCTGTGTAAGGAAATAAATGCAATTGCGGTAATCAAAATATCGTTTGGGATGTTATAAAAAAACATGACACCATTCAGGGTCTCATACATAATTTGTTTCGTCTGGCAATTTTGTTTCGTCATTTGTTTGTGGTCTGAAATTTTTTTCTTGCTTGTGAAATTAGGTCTAAATTGTGCTGGAAAAAAGCGCTAATGAACCATGCCAGAAATCTTTCTAGATCAATTTTGACTCTTTTTGATACTTCACTACTGGTGAGTATTTCACGAATGGAGTCTAGGAATTGTAAAAAAAAAAGTGATTTTGCGTTTTATTATAGCGTGTCGACATATTTGTGTTGGTGATACACAAAATGCTTCATTTATTTCTAGTACTATTTCTAGAAAAAATACTATATATGATGGCAAAGACATCAATTGTGAAAACAGAGTTTGCTCTTTGTGAGTTTTGATTTTCAATTTTTTTGATATATCCTGTAAAACTTTTGAGAAACATAATTCTATATCATCTGTTTGTTTTCAGCGGTGTGGTGTTTGATTTGATATTTGTGGTGAAATTTTGATAGTAAATAAGCCATAATGTGAATTGATTTAGTGATTCTTGGTAGGTAGTGGTCAAGTATTCGTTTTTTAATGTTCACTTCAGGAAAATCTTGTTTATATGGAATATTTCATTTTTCATATCAATTTACGACTAGATTGTGGCAAAATTGTACTTGTCCTGTAGCGGGATCGCCTTGTGGATTAATAACACAAGGAAGGATAGAGTCCTTGCCAATTTATTATCCTGTTACGTCATTTTGCGTGATGAGTTACGGTTTTTGTGTAATTTTCAATAGGTTTTAATGTTTGAATTCAATTGTAGAGACTTATGATTTGCGAAGATATGATTTTTTTGTCTGCGTTTAACTTTTATATATGTTGATGTAGTGGATTCTGATTTCGGAAAATATCTTTATTTTCTACTGGTTTAATTTTTTTCGTGCATTAGAACTCGAAAATTTTGAAGTTCTTATATTGTTGCTGAGTCAGATTTCGAAACTGTGTTTTGTGTTCTGGAAAACTTTTGATTCATGATTTATTTTTGTTTTGTGATGATTGCCTTCTTTTTTTTTGTTTTTCTGATCTGATGTATCCTAACTTTTTTGCGGTGTAATTACAAGACCGTATTTGTTTTCTTTAATTAGACAACTATGGAGAAAGCTTGTTTAATTGGATCCTGGATTATCTCTTGACATAAAAGTTAGAGTGATGGGTTCAAAATTCAAGGGTTAGGTTTTATATGCCTTAAACTGTTAGTCCTTACAATTTTTGTGATCTTAACTTAATCTTGGGGGATAGATTGTCGAGCATAGACGGGTTGAAGAGATAGTATAATAATTCTTTATAATGATTTGATACTTTCTCGAGTGGTTAGGTTCTATAAAAAACTTAGTTTTCCTTGGGGTGTAATTTGTAATTTAGGGTTGGAGAATATTAACTCAATCCACAAGGGTCAGGTAAAATTAGAACACAAATAGATCGTTAAGTTTTAATTTAATTCGTGCTAATTTTAAGATTTGTTTCAGCTTAGTTCGACTAAGATTAGAAGCTCAAACGAAGGACGAGTAACACCGAAGTTCTTCAATGTTTGTCTTAATTAAAATGGTTAGCTATTTGAAAAGTTTCAGTAAGTCGTTGGTCGTTTGTTATGTTGGAGAGTGAATCGAAGTTTAAGCTCAATAGACATTTGTATTAAAAGGTTGGGAGAACAAAATTGTCCTAACTGATCCAAGGAATCCTTGATGATCAAGTGTTTTAAAATGATTCAAGATTAAAACTAATTTATAAAATGATGATCCAAGGATAGCTTTAATGATCTGATTTTTAAAAAATAATAAAAGTGTTTTAAAGCAAGGATAGGCCTTGACACGACTTAAATTAAAGTTAAGGGGTAAGAAAAGAATGAAATAAAAAAAAATTGCATAAAATTAAGATTTAAATGGTATCAGTTTTTTGAGTGGTTGTGTGCTATATTTTAGACGAAGAAACAAAGAAGCACGATGGGTGAGAGGATGAAGATTTGAGTCCTGGAGAAGCAAGAACCTTTTTATAATTTTGATAAAACTCACTCTTAATTAATTTTATAGTTAAATTTTGTAATTTTTGTTCAATTAGTTTTAATTATACAAAAGTTTTAAAAATACTGCAGATTTAAAATAAATTAAATTTTTAGTTTTAGATCTATCGCCTTGGTTTTATATATTAATAGTCATACATGATTGAAAGTCATATGTCTTGCAAATGATTGTTACTGCTCCAAGTATTTGATTTCATATTAGTGAATGAAAATGTACTGCATTGATGATTTTGTGGAGAAGTAGCCGTTGCAGTCTGCTTTTTCATTTCAAGACGAAAAAGCTCAGTGCGCTATTTTGGTTTTGACCTGGTGTAAGCTTGAGTACTCGTTGGTATTGATAAGTTTCATTAAGACGTGGAGGTAAATTTTCAATATTTCGCAACAATTTTGTGTTATGTGTTTTAATCTTAGATCTTATGTCTTTTTTGAATTTGCTAAATCTAAGTTTGTTGAGGTCTTCTTCGACACTCTTGGTCACACCAGATGAGTTTATGTCCGGAGTGGCTCACTCAGAGAGTAATTTCAGATAAACTACACTGTCTGTTTTTCACGCTATCTTATTTTCGGCCAGATTCGTGCAACTTCTTAGTCTAATACCGATCTTAATCTTACTCTTATATCTCTTAGTCTCATTAGATTTGGTGTATACTGGTATTTGCAAGCTAGATATCAGGAACTGTTCTGAAAGAGAACGACTATCTTCTAAGTTTCAATTATTTTGTTCTGTTGCTGAAACAATGATTAGTTTCAGCGTTACAAATAATTGTAAGTGTTAGTTATGGATCATGATTGGTTAGTAAGAAATTTTTCATAGAGATAGTTTTATCAAAAAAATAATTGGATATAAAGACTAGTTTTAAACTGGTTCCACTATGCCGCATTGATTCAATGAAACCATTCAAAAAAAAATAAATTGACTGTCAAATCATAACATATTTCGGTGAAAATCTTTGAAAAAGAACAAAAAATAATTGTTCCAAAACTTTATTAAAATTAGCTAAAAGAAACGTTGATTAATACACTTTCCAAACTCACAAACAAAACATTTACAGTTTTGTGGTTTATCTCTCGCTTCTCACATACAGTCCTAATTATCATGGTGTCGCAATAACGGAGATAAAAAAAGAGCTTAAATTACAAGACAGTTGCAATTCTTTCACTTTTGGTGCGTTATTCAGATGCAGTTCACCAGTTTCACAAAGCGTTGTTTTTTGAAGAAAAACCTGTCCCAGTGGATATTCCGGAAGAAGAAAACATACAATTCGAACTGAAAAAAGCGATGAATAACATTCACAAGACAATGATTTTCACTAAATCATAAATCATGATATTTTCTGAATAATGACTCAAGATAAAAATATATGATTTAGCCGTATTGAGTTATGACCGAGTTGGTTAACTCATAGAGTAATTTCGGATAGGGTACACCGTCTGCTCGTCACGCATCTTATTTTCGGCCGGATAGATTCGTGCAACTTCTTAGTCTAATACCGATCCTAATCTTACTCTTATACTATCTAGTCTCAGGTTGTTTAACTAGTCTCTGCTAGGCTCAATAGATCTAGGGTATACTGGTTTATTGCGGCTGCTGAAGTGCTCGGGAGAGTCCAACTAATTTCTAAGTTAAATTCAAATCTCTCTGGTGCTGAAATTACAAGTAACTTCAGCACTTACAAATAAGTGGGTTGTTAGTTAGATGGATCATGATTGGTTAATATTAAATACTTTACATTGGCAAAATATCTAAATTATCCAATCATAAAATGTAGTTTAGATCAGGTTCCACCCATCCGGGTTTTACAGAGTTTTTTAGAATGGTTCTTCTGCAATTCGAAGGATGGATGATGGACGTTGGTGTTTGGCGAACATCATATTTCTTCTGTTTTCTCTTTGTTAAAGAAGTTCCAGGAAGCTGGAGTTAGAGACATAAGACGTTGTGTCTTCTAGTGACAACGACTAAGTCTTTGCAACAAACTCAAATCTGATTTCAGAATGGTTTGCTATGTCAGGTTTTTTTTTTTTTTTCTGCGTGGAGAACTTCTTTTGGGTCTGATCTTAGTTTGGGAATGGCGTGTGGCGTGGAGATTGTGCGTGGAGGGGATGCCTGGTTACTCGGATCTGTACGTATACTTGAACATCGAGGTGGTCATTGGTCTAGTTCAATGAAGTCCTTTTCTGCGAAGTCAAGTCGTACTCTAAATCCTTTGAGTTGTGATTGTGAGTGGCATATCGATTGTGGTTGGTCATTCTCTCTCGAGTGTAGTGGGGTCGTTTTGTCTTTAGATGTTCGTCCTTGGTGTTGTATTCTGATCTATGTATTACATAATGTAATTTACATTTTATAAAACATTTATTAGTTTAATATTTTTTGAATTATGATTTTTGTTAGTTGTTTTCACAAAAGCTTTTTGTTTTAGTTCGGTTATTTTGAAGAGTTACTCACACTTGAGTAGCTCTTATTAAAAATAGAGGTGTGGTCACAAAGCGTGGATGTAGCACGGTGGGTTAGGCCGGCTATAGAGCATGCTCAGGACGTCCTTCCTGGTGGGTTAGGCCAGGAGTGGGAGTATGATTTCATGCGGTTTTTGTGAGGGGTCCTGTTATGTGACAACGTTTTATGTTGGGTTTGTTGTGGTTTTTCTTATGTTTTGTTGGTTGTGTCCTTTTTTCAAAAATCAAATTGTTCGTGGTATGGGTTTGTCTTTCGACTTTTTTTGTGTTTTATTATTTCTTTCTTAGACTTTATAATAGTCTTCAAAAGAATAAATTATCCAGTTTTAAACTGGGTTAATCCGGTTTGGGTACCGTTGGTTTCCTTTTCTTAGTCATGCTGTTATTCTATGATTTGTGGTATTTAGTAAGCTGCGTTGGTTAGTTTTGTTTAGTATATAATTCCTTTCCAACCGGGTTAAAGAAAAGATTGAAACTTGTTATCGTGTGTTAGAGTTGTTGAGTGTGAAAACTTGAAACTGAAATTCATTATTTTAAACAATTCTTCGTGGGCGAGCTGTGCGAGTGTGGATAAAATTTCTGTGCGAATGAATGAAAATACCAAAAGGTTAGTATTGCATTTGCATTTTATTAAATTACTGCATAGAATTTGGAAATTTACTGCTAGTTATGGGGGAATTTTAAGTTACAAATTTTCATCATAATTAGATTTACTGCTTGTGGGGGAAATTTTATAAATGAATTTACTGCATTGATATTAAATTTATAAATTTATAAGTGTAACTGATTAATAGAATTTTTAAAATTGTTTGATGAAATTTGCGATTTTTATTTGTCTTTTGTGGTTTTTGTAGGTGATTGTCGGATGAAGGCTAAAAATCTAAAGAAAACATGGATAAAGTATGGTGAGTTTTTTAATATTTTGATTAGTTAGTAATATTCATTTAATTCATACTTACCTGTTAGTCGTCGGGGAAAAAACCGTGGGGGAAAATGTCGTGAATTAGTTCTGAAGTTGTTAGTAGTTTAGCTAAGATGCGGATGATATTTTTAGTCTGAAGCAGTGGCCAAAGCAATTGAAGTGCCTTAATGGTGGTTAGTTCTTCAGTGCCAACTGCAAACTCATAAGGTGTGTTTTGGATTAGATTATATAATTTGTGATTGAATTTAGTGTTGTGGATGAATTCTAAAATTGGGATTTCTATAGGTTGTACAAACTCGTGCGGGATAAGGAAGGGTCGGGATTCTTCGGCGTTGAAGGTCTTGGTGATGAGACAGAAGATGTACATTTGGGTTATGGGGTCATAATTACGAAGAATACCATGGAGGTTAGTGTCTTTAATACAATATGTGAAATTTAGGAAAAATGGTGAAGTGTATTTGGAATTAATGAATTGAAAACGATGGTGTGGTTGTCTAGAGGGTGTGTGTAGGTCAAAGTGATTTTGGATGAAGCGATAATAACTATATGTGTGGGTTTGTTTAGTGCGCAACATAATATCGTGTGAGCAGTGCAGATCTCTTTCGTGTGGTGCAAGAAAATGAAAGGTTAGTGAAAATATTTGGAAGCGTTCTTTAAAACTTTCGTATGCTTGTGTGTCTGTTAGTGCTTCTGAAATAATGTGATCAAACTTTCGGTCGAAGATGTTTAGTGTAAATATATATGGTGTCTTGATGAAAAATTTCTCGGTAATTTGTGGATTAGCGAAGCGATCGTCGTCTAAGAATTGATCTTGGTTAGCTCTGATGATGTTGTGATCAATGTATTCGAGTGTATATTCGTTAGCTCTAGGTGCAGTGTGTGTTTTTAGTGATTTTTTATATCCAACGTAAGTAAATTGTCTAGCTGTTAGTGGTGTAGTGAGTCGATATAGCATGTCCGTATTTCGCTCTATATCGATGTGAATGTTAGATAAGGGTAAGCAAAGAGGGTTAGTGAAATGATAATATGAGGTCCAAGAGAGAGTGGGCATTAAAACGTATTCATCTACAAAGTTGCGTGTTTCGTTAGTGTCATGGGGGGTGTCAACACAAGTGACAAAGACCTTGGTTACTCAAAGCACCAAAGGTTGGATGGTCTTTGCATTTATAATGCATAGAAAAGGACCCAACTTCTGCTGTCTTTCACAAATAATATAACAAAAATAACAAACTTTTAATTTTTGGCAAAATTTTTCAATGGTGGTTCAAATTATCAGACATTGATCAAGGCATATATAAACACCCCATACAAAAGAAATAGGAATTTTCAGGGTTTTTGAAAAAAAAATTCAAGTCAAAAGAAAATAAAAGCCAATATTATCGTATCCAGGACTACGTTATGCACACAAAAAAATTAAATTTTGCATCCAAAATTTTTTTCGAAAAATGTTTGTTTGCGTACGAAAATCGATTTGCGGTTGAAAAAAATTTAAAAAATTTTGGGCCAAATTTTCAAAATTACTTTGTCGCCATCAAAAAATTGCCAGTCTTACAATTTCCATATATGGGAATTGTATGATAAGCATTTTTTTTCAAAAAACGAAAACCTCGGTTTTTTATTACCAGACTGTTTTATTAGAATCAAACAGCCACAGAAATAAGTTTACATCTTTTTTCAACCATTTTTAGAAATTGTATGAAAATTGTATGACAAGCATTTTTCCACAAACTTGATGTATGGAATTGTATGATAAGCATTTTCGGTGTATGGAGGTCAGCCCGGGTAATTAACACCAATTGTAAGCTTATTCGAGTGATTTTTGGTTTTAACCAAATCATGAAAAAATGTATATCAGATTTTGAAAAAAATGTGATAGTATAGAAAAAAGATCGGACTAGTTTCGTTTTTCTTACATGGCGCTCAACAACTCTATGGGGCCGAAAATGAACAATGAGAAACGAAATCACATTACCTTACGGTTCTGCTTCCTCCAAAGTTTACATTGCTACATAGACGTAATTTTTTTTTTCACTATTTTGCATATCCGTCTGCCTGAGTATCAAGTTATTTTAAGTTCTCAAAGCCTGTATATTTTTCTTATCAAAATAAGAGTTAAAACTTTTGCCTGAATAGCTTTTTGACCTAGATTCTGTGGCGAAGCTTAGATATCATGACTACAGTTCGACACCCACGACGAATAAAAACTCAAAAACTACTACGTTTGGTATTTTGAAACCTCAACTGGAACAACACCGAGATTATTTATCGTGAACTTTTGCGAAATCGCATAATCGAAGAGGCTGTCATGGATGAATATGTGACTAATCCGAAAGCAGATTAGATCAACTGCCTAAATGACGAACCAACTCTAGTCATAAGTTGTACAAAAATTATTTTTATCAAACGAAAGTATAAAATGCATAGATCAAAATTCATAATGTTTTGAGACTTCATTAAAGTTTAGTGACTCACGGTTGTTTTTCCCGCACTTTTTGTTCAAAAAATTTTAATTAACAAAAAAATCAGTAATGCCAGAGTAAGATGGGAAGATAGTAGTTTGCTTGATCAGTTTTTACTATTTACAAAATTAGAATTCAATCATTTTGCAGCTAATTTTCAAAAATAAAACAAGTTGCGTTGTTTTAAAAAAAAATTAATTCAACATTGAGACGTTTGCGAATACAAAACTTTTGTTTCGAGAGGAGGGTTTTGTTTCATTGGTCTAGACTGGTCCAAGGAAATTATCTTTGAGTGTTTCATTTGTATTATGTCTCCTTGAGCATCAAGTTGTTTTGAAATTAAAATTTAAGAGCCTCTGCAGTTTTTTTGCTAAAAAAATGATCAAACAAACAACGAAATTGAAAATTTTTGACTCGAAACACTGTTCCCTTTTGCGTCTGCAGTAAAACTTAGATGTCATGACTACAGACTGACAAATATGACAAACAGAAACTATAAAGCCACTGTGTTTTTTTAATCTTAAGTTTTTTGTAGTTTGGTGGTTTATTTAAATTATCTTTTTGTTTTTGTCTTCATTCAGCAGTGCTCTGTCCATATCTGCAGCAATAATTACACCATTTTGAAATGGCGGTTTACCACTGAAACTTGAGTTCCATTTCGTTGATGTCTAAGATTTCGGTTATTTTTTCTGCTAATTCATTGTCAGACTCTTGAATATTGTTAATATGCGATTTTGTTGTTTACGCATTGTAGCTTTAAATTACTGTTGTTGTAGTTTCATCGTGATTTCAGCTTGTTTCAATTTGTCTACTAGTTTTCGAAAAACTATATCGGGTTCTCGGATTGATGATGGATGTGTTGCTCTCCTTTTTATTGCAATTTTTCGTAATTGTGGTGTTAGAAACATCTTTGGATTTCTGTCATTTTCGTGTTTTTGTAACATGTGGATTGAGGGAATAACATTTTTGTACCAAATTTTTGATTTCTTCTGCGGGTTGTTCTAATGTTTTGTTTGAAAAACTACGAATTTTGTTGCTTTAAATTCATCGATGCTGTGTATTTCGTTCAGAGTCGAACATTTTTGAAACTTTCGTGTAAGTCTTTTCTAATCAGTTTTTATTTCTGTGGGTAATACTCAAAACCACTTTTGAGCTGCGCCATAGAGTGTGGCATGTATCAGTGCGTCTGTGAATCCAATTTTGGACGTAGAGGTGCATATGTTCTGGCCTATGTTTAAGATTAAGTTGACTGTTACAGCCTTTAAGTAGTCTTCTACTGAGTATTCAGGATCTGTTCCTGTAAATACCATGAGTAGTTTATTAGATGTTTTGAATGATCATTCCATATGGTATGAATTCGTTGTCATTTGGAGTGTTTATGTTGTGTTTGGATTTTGTTTAAAGTTTGTAAGTTGATTTTTTGTAAATTAATGTTGTTGTAAAGAGTAAGGTAATGGGATTTCGTTTCTCATTGATTTGAGTCGGTAACTTTGGCTTTTTGTATAGTTATACAATTGTATGTTACTATTAGGTGGTGCTATATGTTGTCGTTGAGGAGGTTGTTGTTGCACTTGTTCTTGGCTGTTGAGAGTTTATGCAAGGTTCGAAAATAACTGGTTGAAAAATATCATCTGGTTGATTTATAACAACCCAGTGATTTTTTCGCTGACTTTTATTATATTGCAATTGATTTTACTTGCTGAGTATTATTGCGTTTTTGCGATTGATTTTGTGCCGTAAAGAGTGATTTTGCTATTGGAATACTAAAACTATTATTAGCAAAAAAAATCATAATTTTGATTTGCAAAGTTATTTCCTATTGAGTGTCTTTGCTTGTTAGGAGGTCGTTTTTAGATCTTGATCATTATGTTTAATAATCCATATGTAAATATTTAGGAACAACCAATGGTTTGACTTTTGTGTGTAAAGTTGTTGGTGGAAAGAGAGTTTAGTTTTTTTAAGTGATGGATGAACAGGAGAGATACTTTGTTGTGTTGTTATAGGTAGTGTTTCAACTATTTCTTCGTGCACAAAGCGTGATGGAGTTTGGATGTTTTATTGTGTTAAATTTCTAGTACCAAAAAAGGTTTACTGTGCTTGATAAATGTTGAATTTTAATTATTGTTACTTGTCCTATCATTAAATATTGCGTTATATTTTAAGTGTGTGGTGTCAGTAGTGAGTGGAATTACTCTTGAATAATCTCTCTGTGTAAGGAAATAAATGCAATTGCGGTAATCAAAATATCGTTTGGGATGTTATAAAAAAACATGACACCATTCAGGGTCTCATACATAATTTGTTTCGTCTGGCAATTTTGTTTCGTCATTTGTTTGTGGTCTGAAATTTTTTTCTTGCTTGTGAAATTAGGTCTAAATTGTGCTGGAAAAAAGCGCTAATGAACCATGCCAGAAATCTTTCTAGATCAATTTTGACTCTTTTTGATACTTCACTACTGGTGAGTATTTCACGAATGGAGTCTAGGAATTGTAAAAAAAAAAGTGATTTTGCGTTTTATTATAGCGTGTCGACATATTTGTGTTGGTGATACACAAAATGCTTCATTTATTTCTATTACTATTTCTAGAAAAAATACTATATATGATGGCAAAGACATCAATTGTGAAAACAGAGTTTGCTCTTTGTGAGTTTTGATTTTCAATTTTTTTGATATATCCTGTAAAACTTTTGAGAAACATAATTCTATATCATCTGTTTGTTTTCAGCGGTGTGGTGTTTGATTTGATATTTGTGGTGAAATTTTGATAGTAAATAAGCCATAATGTGAATTGATTTAGTGATTCTTGGTAGGTAGTGGTCAAGTATTCGTTTTTTAATGTTCACTTCAGGAAAATCTTGTTTATATGGAATATTTCATTTTTCATATCAATTTACGACTAGATTGTGGCAAAATTGTACTTGTCCTGTAGCGGGATCGCCTTGTGGATTAATAACACAAGGAAGGATAGAGTCCTTGCCAATTTATTATCCTGTTACGTCATTTTGCGTGATGAGTTACGGTTTTTGTGTAATTTTCAATAGGTTTTAATGTTTGAATTCAATTGTAGAGACTTATGATTTGCGAAGATATGATTTTTTTGTCTGCGTTTAACTTTTATATATGTTGATGTAGTGGATTCTGATTTCGGAAAATATCTTTATTTTCTACTGGTTTAATTTTTTTCGTGCATTAGAACTCGAAAATTTTGAAGTTCTTATATTGTTGCTGAGTCAGATTTCGAAACTGTGTTTTGTGTTCTGGAAAACTTTTGATTCATGATTTATTTTTGTTTTGTGATGATTGCCTTCTTTTTTTTTGTTTTTCTGATCTGATGTATCCTAACTTTTTTGCGGTGTAATTACAAGACCGTATTTGTTTTCTTTAATTAGACAACTATGGAGAAAGCTTGTTTAATTGGATCCTGGATTATCTCTTGACATAAAAGTTAGAGTGATGGGTTCAAAATTCAAGGGTTAGGTTTTATATGCCTTAAACTGTTAGTCCTTACAATTTTTGTGATCTTAACTTAATCTTGGGGGATAGATTGTCGAGCATAGACGGGTTGAAGAGATAGTATAATAATTCTTTATAATGATTTGATACTTTCTCGAGTGGTTAGGTTCTATAAAAAACTTAGTTTTCCTTGGGGTGTAATTTGTAATTTAGGGTTGGAGAATATTAACTCAATCCACAAGGGTCAGGTAAAATTAGAACACAAATAGATCGTTAAGTTTTAATTTAATTCGTGCTAATTTTAAGATTTGTTTCAGCTTAGTTCGACTAAGATTAGAAGCTCAAACGAAGGACGAGTAACACCGAAGTTCTTCAATGTTTGTCTTAATTAAAATGGTTAGCTATTTGAAAAGTTTCAGTAAGTCGTTGGTCGTTTGTTATGTTGGAGAGTGAATCGAAGTTTAAGCTCAATAGACATTTGTATTAAAAGGTTGGGAGAACAAAATTGTCCTAACTGATCCAAGGAATCCTTGATGATCAAGTGTTTTAAAATGATTCAAGATTAAAACTAATTTATAAAATGATGATCCAAGGATAGCTTTAATGATCTGATTTTTAAAAAATAATAAAAGTGTTTTAAAGCAAGGATAGGCCTTGACACGACTTAAATTAAAGTTAAGGGGTAAGAAAAGAATGAAATAAAAAAAAATTGCATAAAATTAAGATTTAAATGGTATCAGTTTTTTGAGTGGTTGTGTGCTATATTTTAGACGAAGAAACAAAGAAGCACGATGGGTGAGAGGATGAAGATTTGAGTCCTGGAGAAGCAAGAACCTTTTTATAATTTTGATAAAACTCACTCTTAATTAATTTTATAGTTAAATTTTGTAATTTTTGTTCAATTAGTTTTAATTATACAAAAGTTTTAAAAATACTGCAGATTTAAAATAAATTAAATTTTTAGTTTTAGATCTATCGCCTTGGTTTTATATATTAATAGTCATACATGATTGAAAGTCATATGTCTTGCAAATGATTGTTACTGCTCCAAGTATTTGATTTCATATTAGTGAATGAAAATGTACTGCATTGATGATTTTGTGGAGAAGTAGCCGTTGCAGTCTGCTTTTTCATTTCAAGACGAAAAAGCTCAGTGCGCTATTTTGGTTTTGACCTGGTGTAAGCTTGAGTACTCGTTGGTATTGATAAGTTTCATTAAGACGTGGAGGTAAATTTTCAATACTTCGCAACAATTTTGTGTTATGTGTTTTAATCTTAGATCTTATGTCTTTTTTGAATTTGCTAAATCTAAGTTTGTTGAGGTCTTCTTCGACACTCTTGGTCACACCAGATGAGTTTATGTCCGGAGTGGCTCACTCAGAGAGTAATTTCAGATAAACTACACTGTCTGTTTTTCACGCTATCTTATTTTCGGCCAGATTCGTGCAACTTCTTAGTCTAATACCGATCTTAATCTTACTCTTATATCTCTTAGTCTCATTAGATTTGGTGTATACTGGTATTTGCAAGCTAGATATCAGGAACTGTTCTGAAAGAGAACGACTATCTTCTAAGTTTCAATTATTTTGTTCTGTTGCTGAAACAATGATTAGTTTCAGCGTTACAAATAATTGTAAGTGTTAGTTATGGATCATGATTGGTTAGTAAGAAATTTTTCATAGAGATAGTTTTATCAAAAAAGTAATTGGATATAAAGACTAGTTTTAAACTGGTTCCACTATGCCGCATTGATTCAATGAAACCATTCAAAAAAAAATAAATTGACTGTCAAATCATAACATATTTCGGTGAAAATCTTTGAAAAAGAACAAAAAATAATTGTTCCAAAACTTTATTAAAATTAGCTAAAAGAAACGTTGATTAATACACTTTCCAAACTCACAAACAAAACATTTACAGTTTTGTGGTTTATCTCTCGCTTCTCACATACAGTCCTAATTATCATGGTGTCGCAATAACGGAGATAAAAAAAGAGCTTAAATTACAAGACAGTTGCAATTCTTTCACTTTTGGTGCGTTATTCAGATGCAGTTCACCAGTTTCACAAAGCGTTGTTTTTTGAAGAAAAACCTGTCCCAGTGGATATTCCGGAAGAAGAAAACATACAATTCGAACTGAAAAAAGCGATGAATAACATTCACAAGACAATGATTTTCACTAAATCATAAATCATGATATTTTCTGAATAATGACTCAAGATAAAAATATATGATTTAGCCGTATTGAGTTATGACCGAGTTGGTTAACTCATAGAGTAATTTCGGATAGGGTACACCGTCTGCTCGTCACGCATCTTATTTTCGGCCGGATAGATTCGTGCAACTTCTTAGTCTAATACCGATCCTAATCTTACTCTTATACTATCTAGTCTCAGGTTGTTTAACTAGTCTCTGCTAGGCTCAATAGATCTAGGGTATACTGGTTTATTGCGGCTGCTGAAGTGCTCGGGAGAGTCCAACTAATTTCTAAGTTAAATTCAAATCTCTCTGGTGCTGAAATTACAAGTAACTTCAGCACTTACAAATAAGTGGGTTGTTAGTTAGATGGATCATGATTGGTTAATATTAAATACTTTACATTGGCAAAATATCTAAATTATCCAATCATAAAATGTAGTTTAGATCAGGTTCCACCCATCCGGGTTTTACAGAGTTTTTTAGAATGGTTCTTCTGCAATTCGAAGGATGGATGATGGACGTTGGTGTTTGGCGAACATCATATTTCTTCTGTTTTCTCTTTGTTAAAGAAGTTCCAGGAAGCTGGAGTTAGAGACATAAGACGTTGTGTCTTCTAGTGACAACGACTAAGTCTTTGCAACAAACTCAAATCTGATTTCAGAATGGTTTGCTATGTCAGGTTTTTTTTTTTTTTCTGCGTGGAGAACTTCTTTTGGGTCTGATCTTAGTTTGGGAATGGCGTGTGGCGTGGAGATTGTGCGTGGAGGGGATGCCTGGTTACTCGGATCTGTACGTATACTTGAACATCGAGGTGGTCATTGGTCTAGTTCAATGAAGTCCTTTTCTGCGAAGTCAAGTCGTACTCTAAATCCTTTGAGTTGTGATTGTGAGTGGCATATCGATTGTGGTTGGTCATTCTCTCTCGAGTGTAGTGGGGTCGTTTTGTCTTTAGATGTTCGTCCTTGGTGTTGTATTCTGATCTATGTATTACATAATGTAATTTACATTTTATAAAACATTTATTAGTTTAATATTTTTTGAATTATGATTTTTGTTAGTTGTTTTCACAAAAGCTTTTTGTTTTAGTTCGGTTATTTTGAAGAGTTACTCACACTTGAGTAGCTCTTATTAAAAATAGAGGTGTGGTCACAAAGCGTGGATGTAGCACGGTGGGTTAGGCCGGCTATAGAGCATGCTCAGGACGTCCTTCCTGGTGGGTTAGGCCAGGAGTGGGAGTATGATTTCATGCGGTTTTTGTGAGGGGTCCTGTTATGTGACAACGTTTTATGTTGGGTTTGTTGTGGTTTTTCTTATGTTTTGTTGGTTGTGTCCTTTTTTCAAAAATCAAATTGTTCGTGGTATGGGTTTGTCTTTCGACTTTTTTTGTGTTTTATTATTTCTTTCTTAGACTTTATAATAGTCTTCAAAAGAATAAATTATCCAGTTTTAAACTGGGTTAATCCGGTTTGGGTACCGTTGGTTTCCTTTTCTTAGTCATGCTGTTATTCTATGATTTGTGGTATTTAGTAAGCTGCGTTGGTTAGTTTTGTTTAGTATATAATTCCTTTCCAACCGGGTTAAAGGAAAGATTGAAACTTGTTATCGTGTGTTAGAGTTGTTGAGTGTGAAAACTTGAAACTGAAATTCATTATTTTAAACAATTCTTCGTGGGCGAGCTGTGCGAGTGTGGATAAAATTTCTGTGCGAATGAATGAAAATACCAAAAGGTTAGTATTGCATTTGCATTTTATTAAATTACTGCATAGAATTTGGAAATTTACTGCTAGTTATGGGGGAATTTTAAGTTACAAATTTTCATCATAATTAGATTTACTGCTTGTGGGGGAAATTTTATAAATGAATTTACTGCATTGATATTAAATTTATAAATTTATAAGTGTAACTGATTAATAGAATTTTTAAAATTGTTTGATGAAATTTGCGATTTTTATTTGTCTTTTGTGGTTTTTGTAGGTGATTGTCGGATGAAGGCTAAAAATCTAAAGAAAACATGGATAAAGTATGGTGAGTTTTTTAATATTTTGATTAGTTAGTAATATTCATTTAATTCATACTTACCTGTTAGTCGTCGGGGAAAAAACCGTGGGGGAAAATGTCGTGAATTAGTTCTGAAGTTGTTAGTAGTTTAGCTAAGATGCGGATGATATTTTTAGTCTGAAGCAGTGGCCAAAGCAATTGAAGTGCCTTAATGGTGGTTAGTTCTTCAGTGCCAACTGCAAACTCATAAGGTGTGTTTTGGATTAGATTATATAATTTGTGATTGAATTTAGTGTTGTGGATGAATTCTAAAATTGGGATTTCTATAGGTTGTACAAACTCGTGCGGGATAAGGAAGGGTCGGGATTCTTCGGCGTTGAAGGTCTTGGTGATGGGACAGAAGATGTACATTTGGGTTATGGGGTCATAATTACGAAGAATACCATGGAGGTTAGTGTCTTTAATACAATATGTGAAATTTAGGAAAAATGGTGAAGTGTATTTGGAATTAATGAATTGAAAACGATGGTGTGGTTGTCTAGAGGGTGTGTGTAGGTCAAAGTGATTTTGGATGAAGCGATAATAACTATATGTGTGGGTTTGTTTAGTGCGCAACATAATATCGTGTGAGCAGTGCAGATCTCTTTCGTGTGGTGCAAGAAAATGAAAGGTTAGTGAAAATATTTGGAAGCGTTCTTTAAAACTTTCGTATGCTTGTGTGTCTGTTAGTGCTTCTGAAATAATGTGATCAAACTTTCGGTCGAAGATGTTTAGTGTAAATATATATGGTGTCTTGATGAAAAATTTCTCGGTAATTTGTGGATTAGCGAAGCGATCGTCGTCTAAGAATTGATCTTGGTTAGCTCTGATGATGTTGTGATCATAGTATTCGAGTGTATATTCGTTAGCTCTAGGTGCAGTGTGTGTTTTTAGTGATTTTTTATATCCAACGTAAGTAAATTGTCTAGCTGTTAGTGGTGTAGTGAGTCGATATAGCATGTCCGTATTTCGCTCTATATCGATGTGAATGTTAGATAAGGGTAAGCAAAGAGGGTTAGTGAAATGATAATATGAGGTCCAAGAGAGAGTGGGCATTAAAACGTATTCATCTACAAAGTTGCGTGTTTCGTTAGTGTCATGGGGGGTGTTTAAGGTGTATTGTGGGAATGAGGGTAAGGTGATGGCTAAAAATTCTTTTGTGTTAGTGTGCTTGGGGTGGTTGATGTATTCACGGGCTGTTCCTGGTTTTGCTGGGAAAGGATGGTTGGGGAACTTTCTTTTAAAAGTGCGGTAGGCTCTATTAGTGTTGAGTGAAGATTCAGTTGATGTGGATGATGGTGCTAATGATTCAGTATAATTTGAAGAGGGTGTAGGGGTAGGGGGATTGGATGAATTTATAGTGGAGGAGATTTGGTTTATGGTTGGGGTATTAAGGTGGTAGGGTTGTTGTTGGAGGGTAATAAAATTATCTAGCTCTGGGGAGATTCGGGGGGTGTCTGGTGAATGAGATGATTGGTCAGAATGAAGTGAGGAGTAGGTTGGGGTAACTTGGGAAGCATAAGAGGGTGTGGAAGTGATTGGGTCAGGGTTATTGGATAATATGGGTTGAAAAGGGGGTTGAGAAAAATTAGAAGAATTATGAAAATGATTTGATGGGGATGGTTCTGAGTCGGCAAATTCATCGGGGGTTTCAATATTCGGGTTATTGAGTTGTGAGATGGAATATAAAACTGAGATGTGTGAATTAGTGTCGGAATTCATGCCTGATGTTACATTACTAGATGGAAAATCGGGTGGCGGAAAAGCAAAAAGTGGTATTATTGGGATTGGAGAGGTAAGATTGGTTGGGTGGGAATTTGATCGGTGTAGTGATCCAAGTTGGCGGCTCATCGTGGGCTAAAAAAATGATTATTTTGAGACTGAAAAGCGGTGGTATGGGGTTGTTCAATAATTTGTTCATAAGTATTATCATCTTGTGACTGGTGTGTCATTATATGCTGGATGGGACTTTGTACTGTGGTGAGTCGAAAATTTGGATTATGTGTGATGGCTAAATTTCGAAAATTTCGTGGGACTAGGGATAGTGGATGGTTATTTGGTAGGGGTGGTAATTGTGGTGCCGTTGGCGTTATGTCTACATTGTTATGTTCTTCGTCGTATGTATTTTGTCGTGTTGCTATTTTTGTGTTATATTCTTTTATTTGTGCGTCTAAAAGAATTTTGTTTATAGATGTAGAAAAGATTCCAAAAAATCCTGCAAATAGTATGCGTGCTACACTTGCTTGTCTGTTTACTTGTGTGTGTATAGCACATGTGTTGTAGATTCCTTTTAAAAGTGAGAAAAGAAATCCAATAAAGTTAAACATTGCGTATAAAATAGTCAATTTTTCTAAGATGTAGTAGGGCCATCCTAGAAAATCGAGGATCTCATTTTTGAGTGTAACAAAGCTAAAAATGTTAATTGGTGATATATCTTGGGGACGGTATTTTTCACCGTTTAGATATATATAATCTTTAATGTCTTTAAAATATCCGCTATAGTCTTGCGTGTAGATATCGGCAAATCCTGCGGTTTCTGCAAGTTTGCGTAAATTTTGGTCTATTGATTGTCTTTGTATAGTGTCCATTTGTGTTAATAATTCTTGGAATTGTTGTGTTCTAATGTGATGTTGAATATCTGATTTTGAATAGATTCCTATTGATTGTAAGTCTATATTTGGGTTTCGAGCAATAGCGCGAATGCTTTCTGGTGAAAATTTTTTGAGTGATTGCATTAATGTGGGATATGGAGTGAGAAGATAATATTTATTTTCATCAGGGTTTAGTTGTACTACATTGTGGCTGTTTTCTGATCCACATGGGACTGCGGTATCCCAGAAATAGGTTCTTCGTGAAAGTGTATCCACGAAATGTACTTTATTCTTATAAAAGATAGGGATTCTTTTATAACATCGTTTATCTTCAAAAACGTATAGTGGTGATACTTTTTTAGTACAAGTATAAAACCATAAGATGTTTCCTTCATAGTCTAAAAAATTTGATCTATTTCCAGATAATAAGTATCCTGCATAGGGTATTTTTAATACTGCTAGTGCAAGTGATTGTAATATTTGTGTTCGTTCTAATTCGCATAGTTGGTGTAGTGTTTCTAATTCTGAGAGTGACATTTCTTGAAAAATTCGGCTAATTGTATAATCTAGTTTCATATCTAAATGAATATCATAGTGGATATTACCGAAATATGTAGTATTCATTAGTGATAATTCTTGTAAGCGTGTGCTTCTGGTGTCATGGGGTTTTAGATGTCCACCAGGTTGTCCGTTGCTTTTTTCAAAATTAACTGGTATATAGGATGTTCCTTCGTTTGGAGGATGACCTGTGGCATATGGGTCGATTTTTACTTTTCCAGTGGTCATGTCGAATCCTTTTTCGTATTCAACTAATATTTCAGAGTATTGTGTTCTGTGAAGTGGATTCCTGTATTTACATGCAAGTTCTGTTTCTTGATATATTTGAAAACGTGTCAATTTGTTTTCTATATTGTCTATGTTTCTAAAATTAGAACTTAGTTTTCGTGATGGATGGACTTGTTCATAAGGAATTGATTGTATGAAATATTTTTCGTGAAATTTTATCATACGAGCGTGTATTTTTGCTACTTGAAATGTTGTACATGTATCTTCGGGTAACCAAACAATTGTTGCTTGTGTTCTTGTTGTAGGGTCGCAATATCCTTGATCATTTTTACAAGGTAGTCGGATTCCTTGATAGATCATTGTATTATCAGATAAATCTCGTGTGAGTTGTATTTTTTCGAGTTGTATTTTCCAATCGAAAAACATTATTTCTTGGTATCCTTTATTTTTCGTGTCTGCTTTGCAGTTTGATGGGTTATTTATACCAATGTGTGGTATCCAATGTTTATCATGTAGGTCATAGGTAATATTGTGATCACGGATATCGTTGTGAATATCTTGGCGATATTGTAATCTATTAAGTGCCCAGTTATGAAGGCGGTTACTTTCTTGATGTTGTCCAAATAATGGTGGAGGTGCTGTAAATGTATTCCAATCTAGTCTTAAAGGAATATTTATTGATGATTGTTCTCGATATCTGGCGTCGAGATTATTTGGAAAATTTAAGTTAAAAGGTGGTGGTGAAATCTGGCTTATTGATGGTGTTGATGGTAGTGATAATGTTTCTGGTAGTGATGAGGATGTTGTTGTATCCGTAGAAATATCTATTGGGTCATTGACTAAATTTGGTTCACCTTGTGTAAATGAATGTGTAGTCCAATATGGAAATCGTGATGTTTGGTTTGTGGGGTTGAAAGGATTTTCACGTATTTGCTCAGATGTTGGTGTTGAACCTAAGTAATCTGATGGTAGGCTTGAGGTGCTACGTTGTGAAAGAAGCGTAGGGGTTTCTGGTAATATACCAATGGGGTTTTCTGGAGTGTTTTGTGATGGGGATTGAGGTATATCAAAATGAACTCGGGGAGTTTGAAAATTTCTGTTTCGTCGAGGATGTATAATTTGTCTATTTATTTCGACTGTATTTTGGTTTTGACTAGGATTTCTTATTCTACTTAGTTCTTGTGGTAGTGTTGGGTATAGGTTATATGTTGGTTCGCTTAGAGGTGCTTGTCGTTGAACTGGTTCTAGTGGTTCTGGTAAACGAGTGTGTCGTTCTTCAAAAGTGTATGGATTGTCTTGAAAAGAAATTCGTGTAGATGTTTGAGGATTTTGAGTAATTGAAGGTGGTGTTTGGTTATCTTGGGATGATGTCGGTGAAGACTGACTTTGTGACTGTTGGGTAGCAATTTTTGATAGTTTTTTGAATTATTAGTTTAGTGAGAAAATTTGTGTTTATTATAATATTCTTCCAAAAAAATAATTAGGAAAATTGTTGCTAGGGCAAATGTGATGATTGCTTTCTTTATACATTTACATATGGTCAAAATGAGGGATGATAAAAATGTTATGAAAATTACAAACAATAAAAAAATATCAGTTCTACTGAAAATTGTTCGTATCATTTAGACAAGTTGTATAAATCGTACCTGTGGATATAATCAAGGGTTTTGGAAAGTTGGAGAAATAGTTCGAATATAGTGTAGAAAATTAAAAAAATGTTACAAAAAATGATTAGGATTATTAGAAAAGATTCAAGTATATCAAAAAGAAATATTATAAAGGTTTCAAGTATTGTAAAAAAATGTTTAAAATTTATGAATATTTGAGTAACTGATTGAGAGAAGAGCATTTAAGAAATGATCTCTTGGTCGAATATTTTTTGCTGTTTGAGGCGATTTTCTAGTGTGGTCGGATTATTTATTAGTTTTTTGACAAGTGGGTTGAGTTTTGTAAAAAAATGCTGGGGGCAATTTTCATGGTGATCGGGAGGTTGTCTTTTTCTTTATTTTTGTTTGTCAAATGATCCGGGGTATGGTGAGATTTTTATACTTTAGGCTAATTAAAATGTTCATTTTGTTACTTTGTCATTTTATAGTTTTTACGTGGTTGATT
>NC_087071.1:46358888-46363487 GCF_963678635.1 Symsagittifera roscoffensis
TTATACGTAATTAATGATATAAGAATGTGGTCACAGAAACAATTTCAGACGCAAGACCATAATCAGAGCCCAAATTATATTTCAAACTCATTGTACTAGTTGTCTTTATTTTTCTGGGTTAATTTATCATTTTTAAAAGAACTAGTTTTTGTGAATCATCTCATGTTTTAGTCCATGTATCTAGAGATGTTTGCATTTGTGTATGTATGCATTGTTTGCGGATATGCATTGTCTGTGGGTCTTTCAAATATTTTCTTGTACGTTTTTCAGTGTGCCTTCTTATTTATATCGTTAAAGAACTAATTGGAGACATGTATTTGTAACTGGATATTACTAATCAAATTCAAAGTAATTATTGTCACTGTTTGTCTGGAAGACGCAGTGTTCCATCAAAAGTTGTTTTAGCACCAATTTTGTACCAGACACATTGTATAATTATTTGTTGGGTTAGCTTCGTATGTATGTTTGTGTGTTTGTATGTGCTTGAATAGTTCTGAAAAGTACTTAAATAGGTTTTTAATTATGTTTGTATCCAAAAAAAATTCATGGTTGCTTTTTGTTATTCGCTTAAACATCAAACATTGTTTAAAAATTCGTGAAAACTTTTATAGAAACTGTAAATGAACAACACAGTCCAGATAATTCATTTGTATGTAAGTACTTGTTCACGTATATGTATATAGTCATGTTTTTGAAAATATGTAATGTGCGTATGCGTATTTATATGTATTTGTAATTACTGCGATTTCATTTACAATTTTGATAATATTTTTATGTAGGCTTATTTATTCTTCTGTATAAGTTTTCATTCATTTATTTGATCAAACAAACCCTTTTAGACGCTCAATTACCATATACAGCTAAAATTACAACCAAAAACCCAACTCTTTTCTTTTTGAAGCATTTGGTTGAAATCATCAAAAGTAATTCACAAGATATTTTACATGAACAACACTTGTAGCAAGTACTTTAAACGTACATTTGTCTAGCTGTGTATAATTGTCTAGAGTTAGAGTTTATATAGCTGTTCCTTTAAGTACTTTTCACAAACTATTTTTTAAATGCTATGTCTGTGTATTTGTTTGTTTTTAAGTAATTAGATTGTTGTCTGTGTGTTTTAAATGGTAATTCGTCTATTATGCTTAACAAAACAACTTGAAACGTATAGCTGCTTGTTGAAAATTAGCTTATGTTTAAACTCTGAAACGTTTCTGTAACTGAGTTGTCTAGAAGGATGTAAAGTATAGCACCAGAAATTATGCATTTAAAAACACATGTGTGTGTTTGAGCATAAATTTTACTTGTATTTTTTGTGTATATGTTCATGTACAGAAGTTTATATCATGTAAGTTTATCTGTTTAGAAGTGTAACAAAAATTAAATTATAACGATAACTCGAATCATTCTAATTTTGATTCCGGATTTGTCAAGTAATTCTAGAAAAAATCACTGAATCAAATTATATGCGACGGGTGTAATACATACTGCATGTATGCTCCTCTGAACTAGTTATTCATTTTGTACAAGAGCATCAAGACCGTAAAACGTCTTCTTTGCGAGGCAAAAATTTGAGCCGTTTTTCAAAATAAGCATTTTTTCTAGAAGAAGTAAATTTTGGTTTCTGTGTTAATTCTGTTTTTTAAACTATCCATAAATGACTCATAAGTTGTAAATTGTGGATAACTTACTAATGACTAATTTTGTTCATTCTATTGCTTTTGTTTTTTTTTATCAAGATTTGAAAATTTTTGCTATTTGAAATTTCCATTAATCACAAAAAGTTACGAAACCAGATAAAAAACTGCAACTCAACTGTCACAACGAAGCTGCCCAAAACGCAAAAGAGACTTAAAAGTCTTTCACATAGGCTCCAAGTGTAGCAGAGATTGTTCCACTTTGGTCAATTTTTTCTCTTTGGGTGCAGTTGAAGTTTCTCCTCATCTATTTTCGGATGTCTGCTCACTGCATCAAAGACTTACTGGAGGCGAAGTTACAGAAGTCGAAGTATCTGCAAATGAGGTAAAAGGAGGCGGAATTGTTGACTCAATTCCCCAGGCCGACTCTAGCATCTCAATTTCCTGGAGAGATCCAAATTGATTATCTGATGGATGAACGCACTCACAAAACCACTTGAACAGCAATTGTCACAGAGAGAAGAGTAAATCCACCCCTTCGATTACCATTAGTTTGGCTGTACCCGCTGAATCAGAAAATAATTTCCGTTAGTAAAAGTACAATTCTTCTCTGATACCTTTTCAAACCAAATTTTAAATGATTTAGGAATTTAATTGGAACAACTGTATGATCTATACTGATCCAATCATGATTGTTTGGTTTCAATTGTTGTCTTTTGATGACTAGAAAATCTCCGTGACAAGTTTTATATAAAAAATCATGCGTTCATACGGGAAATCAATCAAAAGTTTTACAAGAACTTTAAAATTCACTGGCATGAAATAACGGAGCAAAAGTACTTGACTTAAACGGAATAAGATAAAAAACTAAGTGAATCAAATGCTTGTTTGCAGGCGCATTGCTTCTGTGTTAAATACCAAGAATTATAAATAAAATAGCCTTTATAGCTACTGTTCAGCACAGTTCAGGATCGTTCTTTGTCTAAACTCTGATCCTAATAACTATTGTAGATAAAAGTTTGGCTTTAAACAAATTTGAGCCATGTATATCTGGTCTTCAGCGGCTAATCTGTTTTGTAGTTGTTTGTTTCCATGTGTGCAACATAAATTTCTGATTTGATGTAGATAACAGTTGCAAAAATTCAAAAAAAGTGCCAAAGTGAAATCCTTTACAGTTCAACCTGATAGAGAGTGCTTCTGTGTTAAATAGCAAGAATTATAAATAAAATAGTCTTTATACATATTGTTCAGTACAATCGAGGATCATGCTTTGTCTAAATTTTGATCCTTTTAACTATTGTATATGAAAGTTTAACTTTAAACAAATTTGAGCCATGTATATCTGGTCTTCAGCGGCTAATCTATTATATAGGTTTTCATTTCCATTTGTTCAACATAAATTTCTGATTTGATATAGATAAAGTTACACAAATTCAAAAAATTTCCAAATTGAAATCCTCTACAATTCAACCTGATATAAAGTTACGGGCTTTGGTTATTTGCTGAGAAAAATTGGGCTTAGGCGACGCTGTGTCTGATACGTGTGAGTAAATATGTTTTGGTTATTGTGTTTAGATGTGTTTATATCTTCAGTAATATAACAATAGTTAGGAGAGTAGTTACAACTCAACCTAGCTATGGCTCCAGACTCCTTAGGAAAATCTCAAAAAATCTACTATGTAGAGTATCTGTACTATAATCAAACTGGATAATACATCACAGTTTTTTAACAAACTAAAAATTTTATTACTTATTTGTATTGTGAGCAGCTTGTGATGGAATTTCCACAAAACCGATAAATTTGTGAAAAACTTTTCAGTTTTTATATATATATATACATGATTTTTAAATTTAGATAGATCTACTGAGATGCTTATAAAAATTAAATGTATTTTTAGATCTACTGAAATGCTTATAAAATTTGAATGTATTCTTAGATAATAAATTGCAGTACCGAAATAATGATTGCTGAATTTCTAAACCGTTAAAATTGTAATCATTTAGTATACATTAATTGCTTATTTTTTTTTTCTCTAGTGTGATTTTTTTGTTGATCTGTTAATATGAAATTTGAATACAAAAAACTTTTATTAGTTGATAAATATTTTGGTGAACTGACAAAATTTCTAAACTAATGACTACTCATAAAAATGGATTTTGAAGTTTGAACTCAAATACTTGTTAGTGGATTTATTTAAAAACAATTTTCTGGCCGATGACATTTCCAGTTTTTTCAAAAGCGTGCTGGGAGATTTGTTTTCTCCTTTGCGGCAATCTTGATTTTGGTCCAGTCGACCAGAAAGAATTTGGGAGTGAAAAGATGAATTGATTCTTTAGATATAATTTTAGGCTCGTACATTTTTGCGTATTCTTCACACTAAAACACAATGAAATTTGAAAAAAATTGAGATATACACATAACTTGATTTAAAGTTACACTGAAATTGGTTCAAACTCCACTCATTTTTGAAAAAAAAACTCACTTTTTGACGATCTGCGTAACATGAATTGCACAAAAATTCTGTTGGGTAATCGTTTTTTCCGTAAATTTTTGGAGTCTCCTGATAGTCTGAGCAGTAACCTGAATCATTCGAGTTCTCGTTTGAAAAAGTTTCTGTATAATTTTGGGTATCATTAGCCATACAACCGTCAATGTTAGGATTTCTGCAGCTCATTTTGAGAGTTACTTTTCAAAAGATTTCAAAATTATCCAATGATTTTTCAGCTGAGACGAAAATAGCCAGAAAAAATTCTAGAATGATCTAGAAAATTTTTCGACGATAACAAAAACTTTCGTTGACCAAAACAAAAATTCAAAATCAGACATGCACAGAAACTATATGAAAAAATTTCAAGTTGTTTAAATTGTAATCAGTTGTTTCAAGTATTTGGTGAACTTTGTAGGCTAAGAAAACGATTAGCTCGAATACATTATAGTTTCTTGTTATGCGCAATACCACCACAT
>NC_087071.1:46363687-46423194 GCF_963678635.1 Symsagittifera roscoffensis
TTAGTCGTATTTTTCTACCTTGGATCATCATTTCTTTTAGTCGGTAACATCCGTCCGTTAACATTCAAACAAAAGCAGTATATATTCATTAAAAAATACAAGCCATCTGGTATTAGGCTTAGAGTTTTTGACTACAAGAGGATTAAACAGCAATTGTCAAAAGATTGGCTAAAACGATCAAAAGATTGAACGGAGGATTTTCAGGATACAAAGAACAAATAGTTCACAGCTTTCAAAAAAAATCGAAATGACTGGTTGGATGTAATTGAATAAGAAAACCTCGAGTAATGCCACTACCTAGGGTATATACTTGGTTGAGCTCACAGGTAAGACAACTTGAATCGGAGGAAGATTTCACTTATAGCCGCCATATCCCAAAGTTTTTCCAAGATAGATGCAACACTTGGGCTTAGATGCAGTTAGATGCAACACTTGGTCAAAAAGCCATTTGAAATGGTTCCCTTAAAAAATGGAACTTGAATTTTGTTAACGTTGAATGTTCAAAAAAGAGATTTATAAATGAAATGAAACATGTTAGCATATTACGAAAAACTGCGTTTCATACACTTTTATCGTTTCATGGCTGCTTCTTTGAAACAAATAGTCAGATTAGCATGAAGATTATTAAAGAATCTAGACAGAAAGGAGGAGAGAGAACCGTAACGAAAGAAAACGTGAGCCATGCATTTTAAAAACATTCAATTATTTTAATGGCTATATTTGAGCAATTTCAACGAAGAGAATTTTTATTGAATAAAATATCAATCCTCAAAATTTGAAGGCGAAAAGGGTTTGAATTAAATGAATTGGAATACAGCCATTTCTATTTATTAGCAAACCTAGTAGATGAAGTTTTTCAGTAGATATTTCAGCCGCACTCTGAGCTCCTGACAAGCTGGTTACATTCAAAGATGGTAGAACCAATGATGTATGGGTGAGGCACCGAGTAAAGAGCAACGGTTTTCAAAATCAATCAAAACCTTTTTTTGCAATAAGAGGAAGATCATTGATAGAAGCAATTTGCACCAGGATATTAAAAACTAGTATATCCTTCTAATGGGCAGCTGCCATCATCGAAGAACAAAGTTCGAAATCTAGACGAATTTGACTCTGAAAATGGACTAAGATTTCAACGATAAGCATAAATACTTCCCATAGCGTCCAAAAAATCTCAACTGACCCTTTCAGTGGTTGTGTGAAAAATATTTGGATATGAATGGCAGTCTTGGTGTTCCAGATAATACAGAAAACCCAATGTAGTAAAAATCATTATACCTTGCACAAGGTCACATTGAAACTAGATCTTAACTAGGAATGAAGCTTCTGAAAACGCTTCGGGTTTCTAAAATTGAACAAAGTTTTGACTCGATACAAAAAAAACAAGTGCAGAAGCAAAAAATAAATTTGATGAAAAGTTCGGAAAAGGCGAGAATGATTGAGAGACTACTTCAAAGTTATTAAGCGCGTAATGACGAAGAGTTACTTTATAAACAACAACGATGTATTTACGGCAGATCCTCTGAAAAAGATCGCTAAGAATGGGACGCTAATACTTGCCGAAAGTTGCATGTGGTGTGGAACCTACCAGCAAAACTGGGCCCGGTAAAATTGGACATTGCAAAAAGTTTTTGTTCAAAGTGTTGTTTGTTTACAAAATATTGAAAAAACAATTTAATTGCGCTTTACTCAGCTCATATATCAGCTCCCTCACCCATGAGATACAAATGAAAGACTTGTATAAGGATTTTTTAGAATTTTTTATATTTCTCTAAATATGACAAACCACAACAAAAAAATCAAACTGAATTTTAGTTAGGTTTTTGAATGATTATGCCGAAATTGTTTGTGTTCAGTTTCCAAAGAGACTTGGAGAAAAAATCGAATCAGGTGAAACTATTGATTTGCGCAAAAATTTGTCAAATACGAAGAATTTAATTATTAACTCTCACGAAAAACTGCGCGTTCCCAATTTTGAAATGAAGTAAACGGTTCACCAGTCTTTTCCGCATGCTGTAATGAAGTTTTACTCAGCTCTTCTGATGACACAAATTCCATTTCATTGAGATTTTTGTTCCGGCTTTCGAATAAAACGGAATATTTATGCTTGGTGTGGTCTTTTTTAATCAGTCAATTTTCACCGATCGAAACAATAGTTTTCAACAAAAGTTTTTTTATACCTCATTGAAGACATCGACTTTCTGAGTTCAAATATTATGCGCGCTTTAAAGAATATTATTACTAAATTATGCGCGCTTTGAAGAGTTTATTCATAATGCTGAGAGCGTAACGCAAAAAATTTATGCCTGGCGAACTGTCCCGCTCAACGAAATCATTCCAAATTGAATTGAGGCAAACTAATTGGTCGTGTTAATTTCGTACGACTCAAAATTTTACCCTGATATTGTCCAAATTGTAACATTTTTCAATATTTTATTTATCCAAAAACTATTCGACATGAATTAAGGGATAGTCGGAACAATCAGAGTCTCGTTAGCATCTAATAGCCGCCATTTTTTGTTCCAGCCGAATAGTCAACATCTGATTCGTAAGCAAAATCTTGGAAGAAAAAGAGAGGGAGCATCCCGCATCCAGTTTCAAGCGTTAATAATCAATTGTAAGAAGTTTTTAGCACCAGTCTTACAAAATATGAGAAAAAGATGATTTTAATCAATTAATAATCGGAAATCAAATAAAATCACTTATAATACATTATAATTGATTATAATCGATTATTTTTATCTAAATTTCTAACTTACTTGTTTTGCAGAAAAAATCGATTGTAATCTATTATAATTGCTTATAATTCCTTTTAGTTGCCCATTTTGGTCTTCGACCTTCCACCTGAATTGCTTATTGCTTTTTGTAGACGTTGGTTTATGAGAAAAGTGGGACAATTGTTTTAGCGGTTTTCAAAACAATTCAAAGTTGTAACGTTTTTTTTTCTCAATTTTTCTTTTTTATAGTTGTTTCATGATGCTTATTTCATGGAACCTGATCTAAAACTACATTTTATGATTGGATAAATTAGATATTTTACCACTGTAAAGTATTTAATATTAACCAATCATGATCCATCTAACTAACAACCCACTTATTTGTAAGTGCTGAAATTACTTGTAATTTCAGCACCAGAGAGATTTGAATTTAACTTAGAATTTAGTTGCCTCTCCAAAGGAATTTCAGCAGCCGCAATAAACCAGTATACCCTAGATCTATTGAGCCTAGCAGAGACTAGTTAAACAACCTGAGACTAGATAGTATAAGAGTAAGATTAGGATCGGTATTAGACTAAGAAGTTGCACGAATCTATCCGGCCGAAAATAAGATAGCGTGACGAGCAGACGGTGTACCCTATCCGAAATTACTCTATGAGTTAACCACATCGGTCCTAACTCATCTGGTGCGACCATAAGTCTCGAACAAGACCTTAATAGCTTAGAATTAACCAAAAATAGATTAGAATTTAGACAAAACATTTTTAAAATGTTACACGACGATAATTTAATCGAAATGTCTCTACGACTCAAAAGATCAAAGCCAATATTCCGAACGATAAGAGAATTACCCGGAATTGCAAGAAGACCTCGAACCAGAGACGACATACGACAAAGTAGAAATTTACCAAATAGTTATATGATAGTACGGCAAAAGCCAACACAAACTTTTATATTTAGAATTTTATTAGCAATGAATTTAGATTTTTATTTGCAAACATAAAATCTTGAAGTCAATCTTCATAATCATTTCAGGCGCTAAACAAAACTATTAATATACAATAGCGATTGATAAAAAGATCTCAGATCGTTTTCCTAAAATTCTGCAGTATTATATAAAACATGTTTGGAAAATATTTATTGAAAATCAAAATAAAAATTAGTAGCATGACAATAAACTGTTAGTAATCATAAAATCATCAATTGTCCCAGCTTCATCACCTAAAACATAACAGCAATCATAAGCTCACTAATATCATTAAAAAACTAAACTTTTTTCTTAAACAAATTTAAACCATTTTAAACTTAAATTCACTTAATTTTAAAAATCAGATCATCAAGGCTTATACTTGGATCTTAATTAATTTTCTATTTAATTAAATTTAAAACTTGATCATCAAGGCCTATCCTTGGATCAAAAAGAACAATTTTGTTCTCCCCCACCCACTTAGCCAGTGTCTAACGACCTCAAACGTCGATTCACTATCAAAATCTTTCAAAAAACCCAAGACTAATAGAAATTTTTGAACAAACTAATCATTCAAATTAGGATAAACAGTGAAGAACTTCGGTTATTCATCCTTCACTTGAACCCTCCTCTTACCAGACCCAGGATAAATCTTAGACTTAGTAAGTTTAAAATAGTATCTAACGAACTACTCGCGTTCTAATTATACCTGAACCTTGTGGATCGATTTACTATTCTCCAACCCTTGAACACAATCATTACCCTTAAGTAAGATTAAGTAAGTTAACACCTTAACTTATGCTAGCCACGAGAAATTAAAAATCATTCTTCGGAATCGATATACTTTTCTCTCCAACCCTGAACAAATAGACCCAGGTTAAGCTAACCAAAAAATCGTAAGGACTAACAATTTAAGAAAATAGAAATCATCTAACAACTTTTTGCATCCGTCATCCTAAACCTTATGTCATTTAAAAATCTAGGAAACAAACAAACAATCGTTTTACACAACTGTGAAATAGATAACAAAAAATACGACCTTGTAATCACACCACACACACAAACAGTTGGATATATCAGAACAAAACGACAAACCTTAAAAAGGAAAATAATAACTAAACAAAGACAAATAACACGAAAAAGATTTTCCAAAAATAGAAACGCATTTTCAGAATCAGAAGCCAGCAATTTAGACGAACTCAATAAATTAAAAGAATCTATAGATAAAAATTGCCCCATTCACGATCAATTATATTTTTCCGACTCAGAAACAACTTCAAATTCATCAAAAAGAGGAAAAAGACGAATAAAAAAGCAATATAAACACAAACCAGTACACTTATATAACTAGAATCAACCAATTAGACACATCGATAATTACCTATTAACAGTCATTAAACGAAAAAATGAGCCAAACACATACTCCAAGTGAAGATAGTCCAGATAATGACGATATCCTCCCCTTCCTCGTAGATGCACCCAATGATAGAGGACAGCATATACTTTGCAAGAATTTACTACTAAATTTGTTTGAACCCGGAATCAGCCCATGTAAAGCAGAGTTCCCAGATGTAAAGATCAAAAGACAAATTATTGATCACTATCTGAAAGATATATGTAATTTGACACAACAATACGGAATCTACACCATAGAATTCAGCTCACCAAACCCGAATCACCGCAAATATGTAATTCAAACAGACGACCTTGATTTAGAATTTTCAAAAGTATTCTCAGAATACATAAAAAGCATACAATATCATAACTCACAAAGAGCAAACTCCATCTTCACTAATGAAGTTTTTGCCATAATATATAGTTATATCTCAATATTAGAAAACGAAATTCCAATCCCAAGTGTCTCACCGATAGAGACATCTAAACATATTAGGGTACGACATGAAATCACACTATTTTCAACTTTTCTACATATAATTAAAGAAAATTTCACAAAAGATGATGTTTCACAACATACAAAACATGACTTACAAAAAATTTTGGCATTGGTTTATAATAGATTATTTCACACATAATATAGATTTAATTTCACAAGCTAGAAAAAATTTCAGACCTCAAAAATCAAACAATGATACCGCCATCACAGAACAGTCAGACTACGTTTGGGACCCCGAATGGTCTCATTATGCATTTATAAATATCCCACAATCAATTGCAAGTCAAGCAATAAGTACAATATCTTTTACAAGAGATTAGGTAAGAGTAATACCATTATCCATTGATGCAACACCATTAAACTACAATACATTTTTACCCGATACGCGAAATAATAGCTTAAACTCGACCGTCATACACAATGAAAACCTTAATGGAACTAGGAACCTCACTCAACAAGATATTCAAACACCATCACACTTCATAAATGAAGAAATTGTACAAACAACAACAACTACACAACAAAGTATTTCACCAATACGTCCAAATTTAACAACACCAAGAAATACAAACACTTCACTAGCACAGGTAACCTTACAATCAACCATTAAACCTTCGGATGCTCCAAAATATTCACAAATGGATTATCAAACATATAGACCCATGACAATACCGTCAAAAACACGCAGAACGTTCACAAGAAACAATTTTGCGGAACAGAATTATAATTACACACATTCATCAAAAACAAACTATCCCCCCCGAAAAAAAAATAATAATCAGATAAGATCTCGATATTGGGATAACCCAATGGCAACAACCAATTCAGTAAATTTTCAAACTAATTCACATCCTCCACAGGATCGTAGTGAACATTACCCATTCTTTCAACAGCATAAAAATAAAAAACAAGCACCTCATCAAACGGATTACCTATCCTCTGATGATGATTATTTACAACCAGATATATTTGCACTTTATACTCAAGAATATCGTGGACAAGGAGTGCAAAAACCGTATACATATCATAGAATTTTTTCTCCACACCCAACAGATACACAAAATCAACAACCAATGCAAATGCAAAACCCAATTAATACACAATCTTTTCAACCAATTCAGCCACAAAACCCACTCGTATCAACCACTCGATTACACACTCGTATCAACCAACATAAATGCAAAATGAAATACCACTTCCATATTGCCTTCAACAACACGAAATAACAAAAAATCAACTTTCGACTTTTTCACAAATGCCAAATGCAGCAGAATCATTACAAATGACAATGAATCCATACCTTATGGGTGGATCATCAATAACATCAAACAAACCATTAATGGTATTCACAGGAACAGACACTGAATATTCTGTAGAAGATTATTTAAATGCAGTAACAGCAAATTTAATTCTAAATATAGGACCTGAACCAATTAATACGCCACTACATCAAAACTGGATACATAGACGCATAGCGTTGATACAGACAACCTTAGACGGCGCAGCCCAAAAATGGTTTTCAGTATTGCCTATAGAAATAAAATCAAACTGGAAAAGATTTACACAAGAATTTTCAAAAATGTTTGACTCCGAAAGAAACAAACAACAACAAAGAGTTTTATGTAATGAAATTCGCAGATTACCAAATGAAACCATCAAACAATTAGCAGTACGTATCGAAACACTAGTTCGAAAAGCATATTCATTAAATACACACGACTATAAAAACACAAAAATGACAGAAATCTTAATGATGACCTTAACCCCTCAATTAAGGAAAATAGCAATAAAAAAGAGAGCATCCCATCCCTCCTCAATTCGAGAGCCCGATTTAGATTTTCGAAAACTAGTAGACAAACTAGAGCAAGCGGAAATCACAATGAAACTTGAAGAAACAGAAAATCTGAAATTACAATATGTTAACCGAATTGAAACAAATACCACAAATATCAATAATATACAGGAATCAGATACAGACCTCGTTGAAAAAATCACTGAAATACTCAATGTTTACTAAAAACACCCAAACTTTAAAGGCAAACCATCTTTCAAAAAATGATGTAATTATTGCCGACGATACGGACATAGTATTTCTGAATGTAGACAAAAACAGCAAGATAACCAGAACAAACCTCAAAAGTATAAAGAACCAAATAAATCATTCTATCAATATATGAAGAAAGATCAAAATCTACCAAACAAAAATGTATACAGCAACAACAGTTCAGGAAAACCACTTCCGAACAATACCAATTACACGAGAACTCAATCACCATATACCTCAAGTTATAGAGGAAGATCACCGGAACGAAGAAATACACAAAATTCGTCACAAAATCATTATAATAGACCAAATAGTCGAAATCACTACTCCAGATCAAATTCGAATACAACACAATTTGTTTCTAGATCTATTTCCCAATCAAGAAATAATTACTATCCAAACAATCAATCACGAAACTCATCATACAATAGAAATAGAAACTACTCCAATAATCGAAATAGAAGTTATTCAAACAACCAAAACCAGAATTACCCGAACAATCGATCAAGGAATAACTCATATAATAGATCAAACTATAACAGACCAAACAATTATTATCAAAACAGATCACGAAATAATTCACAAAATCGACATTCAAGTTATAATAACCGTTATAGAAATTATTCCCAATCACCACACAGGAATAATAACCATTATAATAATTCTGACAATCGCCACAGAAGTAGTACACCTAAACATCAAAGAAATATTAATCAAGTACAATCAAATCCAGAAACAACATCAGACCCCCCAGGTATTGATGACACAGGAAATGACGAACTACAACTAAATCAAATAAACTGTGAATCATCAGATTCAGAAAGTGATACAGAAAACACTATCTCCATAAATATGATAGCAGTCGAAAATGACTACGAACCTATTATATATGAACAACCTTTTTCATCACATATATATATGAAAATCAATTAGAACTCCTTCACAATTATTATATTGAACCCATCCATTCTACACAAACGGCACAAGAAACTAACGAAATCAACACTACAAATCAATCCAATGAAAATGACAAAACAAAATGCTTGAATACAAATCACATCTATCAAAATATACAAAAAGAACAACCCAAAGAAAAAATTTGGACAATACCATTTCTTTTAGAAAGTCCAAGAAACAAAGAATTTCAACCACCAGATCTTGAAATTGATTTTTTAATTGATTCAGGAGCAGAATCAAACATAATAAACATTCCCACATGGAATGAGATAAAATCATTACACCCAAAACTAACGCCCCTTGAAACATCCAGTAATTTAGCAACAGCACAAGGATCAACATTGGTAAACTATGGAAAAATTCAATTATTTCTTCTCCCCACAAGAACAATAGAGCAAAATAAAATTTTAAATAAACCATTTAAACAAATATTCCATATCACTGATATTAAACACAATATTATTGGAATACCATTTATCTCTAAATATATACCAACAATCAACATTTTGAATAGTAAAATACTAATCAAAGATAAATACACAAAAACAAAAGACACATCCCTAACATTTTTTCAAAGATTAAACAAACAACCACCATTCTTTTCAAAATTTTATCCGATATATAATCAACAAAGAAAACACCTGAAACCACTATCAGGAAACATATATAATTTTTCAATAAAACAAGTTCACCAATATGATAAAAAACAAAATAAACAACAACTCTATATGTCAGATTTTGAATTCAAACCTATCCATAAGTTTTTCAAAATCACAATCTCATCCATAAACTATTTGAAAAACTCGAATTCAGATATTATTTCTCTACATGTATACAACAATACACCCTATCAAGTAACATTACCTTTAGGACTTTTAGGCTATTGCGAAACCAACGCTACGATATCACCAATACACGAAAAAGCATACCGCGTAAATAATATACTCCAAATATTAGATATTTGTCAATCCACAATTCTTAATGAAGAATTATCCATAAATAATATAATAAGTAATGAAAAAAGAAATACAGATTATTTCACAAAAACCCCATATTTCAAACCTACATTCAACATAAATAACTATACAGAGAATCAACAGAAATTTTTAACAATGTTTAACTTCCAACATTCACAAATAACACAAGACGAATTTGATAAGTTAGCCAAACAGCTTATAAAATATTCATCAGTCTATGCAACATCCAAATTTGATGATGGCAAAATCAGTTCATCACTACATCTCCCATTAAAACCTGACGCAGTTTTCAAAAAACAAAGAGCAAGTAAAGTACCAATTCACTTACATGATAAAGTAAACAGATTACTCGATATTTTAGAACAATACAATTTTATCTCACCGGTAAACAAAGAAGAACAACCAAAAGGTAACACATTTATCAACCCTGTTATCATCCTAGCAAAAGGAGAATCATTAAAAATAGTTCTAGACGCTAGATACCTTAATTCACTAATAGACGAATCAAAATGCAATTGGCCTATTGAACCAATACAAGTTATTTTAACAAAAATAAACGGAAAATACTTTACAACCGCAGATATGAATAGTGCATATAATCAAATGCCACTAGATGAACAATCGCGACGCCTAACACAATTTGTTATTGGAAATCAGCAATATGAATTTAACCGCCTATTTTATGGAATATCCATAAGACCAGCAGCATTTTCAGCTTTTATGAGCAAAATTTTTAGACCACAAATACTCAAGAAAAACGCAATCACCTATTTAGATGATGTTTTTATGCAATCACAGACAAAAGAAGAAATGTTCAAAGTTTTAGAACACAATCACAAAATACTTCAGAACGAAAATCTGAAGGCCGCCCCCGATAAATCACACTTCTTTTTAACACGAGTCAAATTCTTAGGACACAATATAGAAAGAAAAACAATCACTCCATTAAAATCACGCATTGATGCTAATCAAAAGCTCCAACCACCAACAAACAAAAAGAAAATCCAAGAATTCCTTGGAATGTTAAATTTTTTAAGCAAATATGTCTATAAAATGCAATTATACCTAAGACCATTCTATAATATACTTAGACAACAAAATAATTTTGAATGGAATACAGAACATCAAGCACGATTTGAAGAAATTAAAAAACTCCTAACTGAACAAATTTCGAATACAATTCCAGATCCAAATCAACCATTCTATGCAATGTGCGATGCTTCGAATTTTGGCATCGGCGCATCATTATTACAATCACACAATGGTACAAACAAAATGAATCTTATATCAGCAAATTCTCGATTATTCACTCAAGCAGAGCTACGACTCTCAACTCTAATGAGAGAATGTACAGCCATAATATATACACTTACAGAATATGAATTCCTGATACTTGGATCAAAACATCCAACAGTTCTATTCACAGATCACAAACCAATCATTTTTCTCTTTACACAAAAATCTAATCCAAATCACCGAGTTTATAGATTTCAACTAATTCTAATGAAATTCCCAAACTTACATATAGTTTGGACAGCAGGAAAGAATCTTGCATTACCAGACACTTTAAGTCGAAATACACCACCTGAATTACTTACACGAAAAACTACAGTAGAAATACCCAAAAATATAAAATTCTACCTTGCAGAAAACGAAACATCACCCCGACTAGAATGCAAATATGCAGTATAAACTGACGTTGAACAATCACATATAAACAATCTACAACACTTCCCACTTTATTTAGATTGCCAAAATAACCACTACGAAGTTGATCTACTTGGAACATCAACTTTTAAACCAATTCTATATTCACAATGGATAAAAAATAACACCCAACAAAAAAGAGTAAAACAACACCCGCATAAAAGAGACCTTTTTCCGTTAATTGAAAAAGAAAATCTAACTGATAAAATAAACTTATCAGGACCACAAACAAACGATTCAAAATACACAATAAATCAAGTTTTTGACCTCCATGACCCACTTGATACAATACCCTTATCTAAATTAGAAATTGAAAACATTTTTCTCCCCCCAACAGAAACAATTACAATTTCAACACTGAAACAATATCAAAATCTTGACCCAGTAATTCGACAACTGAAATCATGGCACAAATATAAAACTAAACCTATCAAAGCAGATTCAACTATTCTAGGAAATAAAACACTCCTCCGATATTTTCGAAAATTCAATAATACAACAATTAACGAAAACACAGACCTTCTAGAATACAAACTAAATGAATCTACAGTTACCTGTCTCCCTTTAAGTATGATTCTCATAGCTTTTAATATTTCACATACACAAAATATTAAAGGACACTCTGGATCAGAGAAAACATATTCAAATTTTATACAAAACTTTTATTTCCCAAATGCACCAATTTGGATAAAAGTACTATGCAATGACTGTATAGTATGTCAACTGAATAAACCTTACCCAAATCAAAAACAAATAGCATAAAAACAAGATTTTAAAGGACAAAGATTGTACTTTAACCACCGTATTTCATTTGATACAAAAGGACCAATTTCACCCTCATCCGAAGGAAACTTCTACATTATGGTAATTGTTGACGCGTTTACACATTATGTAGCACTTAACCCAGTACCACATTGTAACGCTTATTACGCTTACACAACACTCTATGAACACTGGATAGCCAAATTCGGACTACCAGAAATTTTAGTTACAGATAACGGTACAGAATTCATAAATAATGAAATCATCACACTATGTCATTTATATAACATCAAACACAAACCACGTACATCTCACGCACCTTGGACAAACGGCTTAGTCGAAGGTATGAACCGTTCACTACAAGAAAATCTTAGATGTATCATCAATGGAAATGATACAAAATACACCGAATGGTCAGCAGATGTAAAACTATTTCCCTTAGCATATAATTCCCAAATCACGACAACTCTAGGAATGTCACCATATGAAATGGTTTTTAATCAAAAGCCACGCAAACCAATTATGTTTACAGCAAACTCTCATAAAAATGCACAAAGTCATTGCCAACCGAATAAAGACTCAATTTGTTATAACCTACCTTTACACACACACGATGAAGATCATTTTCATCACCCACAAATTCTTAAATTAGCCTCCGGTACACACACCGAATGGATTTTAAACAGAGATAAAAAGCACAATGAAATTTACCAAAAAGTAACAAAAAAGTTGTTACAAAGGCAAAACATTAATGAACAAATAAATTCACGCTTTACACCAGCCTCCGATTTAAAAATTGGAACATTTGTTTTAATACCCAATTTTAACACTCAAAAAGGAATCTCTAAAAAATTACAACCCCTTCGTAAAGGACCATACCAAATAATTGCCACACCCGCTGATGTCACATATAAAATTACCGACTCAGACAAAAAAGAAATTGTTCAACACCGAAACAACCTATTACCTTATTACCCAAAAGAATACGCACTACGCGAACTAACTCAATTATATTCTTTCACAGGTTTAAAAGTTATTCAAAATAACCCACATACGGAGAATAAAACAAAGGAACAACATGACATTCATCTCGAAAACCAAAATAAAAAATCAACTATAACGAAAAACAATACAAAAAAGCTAGATCAAAATATACCTCAAAAAGAAAGAAAAAATAGAAAATTGACAGAAAAAATAATACCCCAAAAACAAATCGACAAATCAGAACATAGAGAGTCATCACGACTTAGAAATCAACCACGTAAAAACTATAAAACATTCATTCCACAATCTAAAATATTAAAGAAAGTCGAATTTCAAAAACAGCTTTAATTTTATATTTAACAATTTTTACACCTCTGAAATATTTTGAACTTTCATTTTTCAAAATAACATGCTGACAAACAAGCAGCGATTCTAGTTCAAAATTAGCCAATAGGATTCATCCAATCCGTCACCTTCTCTAACTCTAACACAAACCAACTAGACGAACGATATTAAACTCCAGGCATATCTATAACTATAACTTTGCGACCTCCAGGTCAAAAATAAGCAAACCACTCCAACTTGACAACTAAAATAAAAATCACCATAATATCATAACCCTCCCTTATCTAATAACCCAAAGATCAACAATATTTCCCCAACTCCGATCTCAAATACCCCCCAAACAAATATGTTAAATTAGCCTAAAGTAAAAGAACGACCATTTTAATTAGCCTAAACTATAAAAATCTCAAAAATACCCCAGATCACTTGACAAACAAAAATAAAGACAAAAAAGACCTCCCGATCACCATAAAATTCGCCCCCAACAATTTTTCACAAAACTCAACCCACTTGTCAAAAAACCAATAAATAATTCCACCACACTTGAAAATTGCCTCAAACAACAAAAAATATTCGATCGAGAAGCCATTTCTTAAATGCTCTTCTCTCGACCAGTCAACATAATTCTTAACATTCTCATAAACTTTTTAACGATATTTAAACTTTTAATCATATTTCTTTTTGATACCTTTGAATCTTTTGTAATAATCTTAATCATTTTTTGCAATATTTTTTTAATTTTCTATTCCATATTTGAACTATACCTCCAGCTTTCGAAAGCTATTGACTATATCCACAGGTACGATTCACAAAACTTATCTAAATGATACGAACCATATTTAGTAGAACAGATATTTTTTTACTATTTGTAATTTTTATAACATTTCTATCATCCCTCATCTTGACATATGCAAATGTCTAAAGAAAGCAATCATCACATTCGCCCTAGCAACAATCCTCCTAATTCTTTTTCTAGAAGAATACTATAATAAACATCAATTTTTCCACTAAAAGAATAAATAAAAAACCATCAAAAATTGCTAACCAACAATCACTCAGTCAGTCTTCACCGACATCATCCCAAGATAACCCAACACCATCTTCAACAACCCAAAACCCCCAAACATCCACACGAATTTCCTTTCAAGATAACCCATATACCTTTGAAGAACGACACGCTCGCTTATCTGAACCACTAGAACCAGTTCAACGACAAGCACCTCTAAGCGAACCAACATATAACTTATACCCAACACTACCACAAGAATTAAGTAGAATACGAAATCCTAGTCAAAACCAAAATACAGTCGAAATAAATAGACAAATTATACATCCTCGACGAAACAGAAATTTTCAAACTCCCCGAGTTCATTTTGATATACCCCAATCCCCATCACAAAGTACTCCAGAAAACCCCATCGGTATATTACCAGAAACCCCTACGCTTCTTTCACAACGTAGCACCTCAAGCCTACCCTCAGATTACTTAGGTTCAACACCAACATCTGAACAAATACGTGAAAATCCCTTTAACCCTACAAACCAAACATCACGACTACCATATTGGACAACACGTTCATTCACACAAGGTGAACCAAATTTAATCAATGATCCAATAGATATTTCTACGGATACAACTACATCCTCATCACTACCAGAAACATTATCACTACCATCAACACCATCAATAAGCCAGATTTCACCACCGTCTTTTAACTTAAATTTCCCAAATAACCTCGACGCTAGATATCGAGAACAATCATCAACAAATATTCCTTTAAGACTAGACTGGAATACATTCACAGCACCTCCACCATTATTTGGACAACACCCAGGAAGTAACCGACTCCACAACTGGGCACTAAATAGACTACAATATAGACAAGACATTCACGAAGACATTCGTGATCATAACATCCAAATACTCCAACAAAATAGTCTACAATTAAAATTTGAAATCACGGTTAAATTAAACAACATTACTCAACATCCCTATCCATTAAACCCACCAAATATAACAGCTCAATCCGTACCACCACCATTTATAACAACTGAAGTGATATACAAATACGACAGATATACCCAAAAGACAATTGGTTACATCACATTTTATAACCCATACTCAGGATTGTCATACATATGTATATTCTAAAAATTTTAATTTTTCACCAACTCCTTTTTCTAATAACCTCCAATGAAAACATAAACCCTTCCCCCCGCACAGGACCCCGAGATTTATTAGTAACACATTACGATTGTGAAGAAAACGAACAAAAAACACTACACAAATATGCAATAAATCAAGTATCACAATGCGAAACAGAACCACAAATTATAGAAACAACAAATGTAATAGCGACACTTCATTCAAAAGCCCGAGCAACAACAGTTATAGGATATAAATTCACAGCAACATTTTCTGAAAAGAAAGTACATTGTTCACAAGTCTCAAATGGAAATAAAAACCGACTTGACCACGAATCATTCTACCAGAGTAATATCGAACGACTTTTACATCTCAATCCCGAAGATTGTAAAAACGAGTTACTAAGACTAAACATCACAAGAAATAAAAACACAGATAGAAAATTAGTATATTTCCAAGTTTTTGCAGATTCTGTACATCAAGCAGAACTTGAAAGATATCAAGGACATATAAAATTAGATGAAAAATACCCATACAACGGCGCACACGGAAGATTAACTTATGACATACACGATAAACACTGGATACCACACATTGGTATAAATGACCCATCAAACTGCAAAGCAGACACAAAAAATAAAGGATATCAAGAAATAATGTTTTTCGATTGGAAAATACAACTCGAAAAAATACAACTCATACGCGACTTATCTGACAACACAATGATCTATCAAGGAATTAGATTACCTTGTAAAAACGATCAAGGCTATTGTGACCCTACAACACGAACACAAGCAACAATTGTTTGGTTCCCCGAAGACACATGTACAACATTTCAAGTAGCAAAAATACACGCTCGTATGATAAAATTTCACGAAAAATATTTTATACAATCAACTCCATATGAACAAGTCCATCCATCACGAAAACAAAGTTCTAATTTTAGAAATATATACAATATAGAAAATAAATTGACACGTTTTCAAATATATCAAGAAACAGAACTTGCATGTAAATACAGAAATCCACTTCACAGAACACAATATTCCGAGATATTAGTTGAATACGAAAAAGGATTCGACATGACCACTGGAAAAGTAAAAATCGACCCATACGCCACAAGTCACCCTATAAACGAAGGAACATCATATATACCAGTTGATTTTCAAAAAAGTAAAAGTCAACCTGGTGGACATCTAAAACACCATGACACTAGAAGCACACGTTTACAAGAACTATCACTAATGAATAGTACATATTTCGGTAATATCCACTATGATATTCACCTAGATATGAAATTAGACTACACAATTAGCCGAATTTTTCAAGAAATGTCACTCTCTGAATTAGAAACACTTCACCAACTATGCGAATTAGAAAGGACACAAATCCTACAATCACTTGCACTAGCAGTATTAAAAATACCCTACGCAGGATATTTACTATCAGGAAATAGATCAAATTTTTTAGACTACGAAGGAAACATTTTATGAATTTATACCTGTACCAAAAAAGTATCACCACTATATGTTTTTGAAGATAAACGCTGCTATAAAAGAATCCCTATCTTTTATAAGAATAAAGTACATTTCGTTGACACACTTTCAAGACGAACCTATTTCTGGGATACCGCAGTCCCATGTGGATCAGAAAATAGCCACAATGTAGTTCAACTGAACCCTGATGAAGATAAATATTACCTTCTTACCCCATATCCCACATTAATGCAATCACTCAAAAAATTTTCACCTGAAAGCATAAGAGGTATTGCTCGAAACCCAAATATTGACCTACAATCACTTGGAATATATTCAAAATCCGATATCCAACATCACATTAGAACACAACAATTCCAAGAATTATTAACACAAATGGACACTATACAAAGACAATCAATTGACCAAAACTTACGCAAACTTGCCGAAACCGCAGGATTTGCTGATATTCATACACAAGATTATAGCGGATATTTTAAAGACATTAAAGACTATATATATCTGAACGGTGAAAAATATAGACCACAAGATATTTCACCCATAAATATTTTTAGCTTTGTTACACTAAAAAACGAAATTCTCGATTTTCTAGGATGGCCCTACTACATCTTAGAAAAATTGACTATTTTATACGCAATGTTTAACTTTATAGGATTTCTTTTTTCGCTTTTAAAAGGAATCTATAATACATGCGCTATACACACACAAGTAAATAGACAAGCAAGTGTAGCACGCATACTATTTGCAGGATTTTTTGGAATTTTTTCATCATCAATAAACAAAATTCTTTTAGACGCACAAATAAAAGAATACAACACAAAAATAGCAACAAGACAGAACACATACGACGAAGAACATAACAATGTAGACATAACGCCTACAGCACCACAGTTACCACCCCTACCACATAACCATCCATTATCCCTAGTCCCACGAAATTTTCGAAATTTAGCAATAACACATAATCCAAATTTTAGACCAACCATATCACAAAGTCCCATTCAACATATAATGACACACCATCCACTAGATGAAAATACATATGAACAAATTATAGAACAACCCCATACCACCGCTTTTCAGTCTCAAAATAATAATTTTTTTAGCCCACGATGAGCCGACAACTTGGATCCCTACACCGCTCAAATTCCCACCCAACCAACCTCAACACTCCAATTACAATAATTCCACTTTTTGCTTTCCCGCCACCCGATTTCCCAACCAATAACGTAACATCAGGCATGAATTCAGACACTAATTCACATATCTCAGTTTTATACTCCATTTCACAACTTAATAACCCAAATATTGAAACCCCTGATGAATTTGCAGACTCTGAACCATCTCCATCCAATAATTTTTAAACCAACTCCTCAGTTTTTTCAAAACCCCCTTTTCAACCAATCCCGCCAAATAACCCACTTCCATCCATTTCTACACCCTCTTATGCTTCACAAGTCACCCCAACCTACTCTTCATTTCAATCAGACCGATCATCCAATTCTCCAGATACTCCCCAAATCTCCCAGGAACTAGATAATTTTATCACCCTACAACAACAACCCTTCCACCTTGAAAACCCCACTATAAATCAGATTTCATCCACAATAGAATCATCAAACCCACCTACCCCTACACCCTCTTCAGCTTATACCGCATCATTAGCACCATCATCCACATCCACCGAATCATCAAATAGCACTAATAGAGCTTATCGCACTTTCAAAAGAAAATTCCCGAACCATCCATTTCCAACAAAACCAGGAACAGCCCGTGAATATATTAATCATCCAAATCACACTAACACGAAAGATTTTTTAGCAATCACCCTACCTTCATTTCCACAATATACTTTGAACACTCCTAACAACACTAACGACACACGTAGTTTTGTAGATGAACAAGTTTTAATGCCTACACTTCATTGGACATCATATTATCATTTTACTAACCCCCTTTGCCTACCTTTATCTAATACTCACATCGATATAGAAAGAAATCAAGATATGCTATATCGACTCACCACATCACTAACACATAGACAATTTACTTATATAGGATATAAAAAGTCACTAAAAACACACACTGCACCCCGAGCTAACGAATACACGCTAGAATATTACGATCACATTATCATCCGAGCTAACCAAGACCAATTTTTAGATGATGACCGTTTCGCTAACCCACAAATCACAGAAAAATTCTTCATCAAAACACCATATGTATTTACACTCAATATATTTGATCGCAAATTCGATCACATCATTTCTGAAGCACTAAACGACACACAAGCTTACGAAAGTTTTAAAGAAAAGTTTCAATTATTTTCACTAACCTTTCATTTCCTTGCACCACACGAACGAGATTTGCACTGCTCACACGATATTATGTTACGAACTAAACAAACCCACACATATACATATTATCGCTTCATACAAAATCACTTTGATCTACTCACTCCATCAAGACAACCACACCACCGTTTTCAATTTATTAACTCTAAATACACTTCACCATTTTTTCTTAACTTCACATATTGCATCAAAGATACTAACCTTCACGGTATTCTTCGCAATTATGATCCCATAACCCAAATGTATATTTTTTGTCCCATCACAAAGACCTTCAACGCAGAAGAATCCAGACCCTTCCTTATCCCACATGAATTTGTTCAACCTATAGAAATCCCAATATTAGAATTCATCCACAACACTAAATACAATCACAAATTATATAATCTCATCCAAAACACACCTTATGATTTTGCAGTTGGCACTGAAGAACTAAAAACCATTAAAGCACTTCAATTGCTTTGGCCACTGCTTCAAACTAAAAACATCATTCGCATACTAGCAAAATTACTAACTAACTCCAACATAATACACGACATCTTCCCCCACGGTTTTTTCCCCGACAACTAGCAGGTAAGTATAATTTATACATATTCTTAACTAATAAATTCAAATTAAAAAACTAACCATTCTTTATCCATGTCTCATTTTGATTTTTAGTCTTCATCTCATGATCATCTGCAAAATACACAAAAGAAAAATAAAAAATAGAAAACTTCTTCAAATTGTTCAAAACTCTAATAATCTTTTGCACCAGCTAAATTAAATAAAATTCATACAAATGTAGTAAATTAATTTATAAATTATTTCCCTAAAAGCAGTAATTCTAATAATGATGAAAATTTGTAACTTAATTTTTCCCCAAAACTAGCAGTAAAATTGAAATTCTATGTAGTAAATTGATAAGACGAAAATGCAGTACTAACCTTTTGATATTTCCATTCACTCGCACAAGAATTCTATCCAAACTCGCACAGCTCGCCCACGAAGAATTGTTTAAATAATGAATTTTAGTTTCAAGCTTTCACACTCAACAACTCTAACACACGATAACAAGTTTCAATCTTTCCTTTAACCCGGTTGGAAAGGAATTATATACTAAACAAAACTAACCAATGCAGCTTACTAAACACCACAACACATAGAATAACAGCATGACTAAGAAAAGAAAACCAACGGTACCCAAACCGGATTAACCCAGTTTAAAACTGGATAATTTATTCTTTTGAAGACTATTATAAAGTCTAAGAAAGAAATAATAAAACACAAAAAAGTCGAAAGACAAACCCATACCAAAAACAATTTGATTTTTGAAAAAAGGACACAACCAACGAAACATAAGAAAAACCACAATAAACCCAACATAAAACGTTATCACATAACAAGACCTCTCACAGAAACCGCACGAAATCATACTCCCACTCCTGGCCTAACCCACCAGAGAGGACGTCCTGAGCATGCTCTATAGCCGGCCTAACGCACCGCGCTACATCCACGCTTTGTGACGACACTTCTATTTTTAATAAGAGGTACTCAAGGGTGAGTAACTCTTCAAAATAACCGAACTAAAACAAAAAGCTTTTGTGAAAACAACTAACCAAAATCATAATTAAAACACCGAACTAATAAAAATTTACACTAAATCTAATGAGACTAAGAGATATAAGAGTAAGATTAGGATCGGTATTAGACTAAGAAGTTGCACGAATCTATCCGGCCGAAAATAAGATAGCGTGACGAGCAGACGGTGTAACCTATCCGAAATTACTCTATGAGTTAACCACATCGGTCATAACTCATTCAGGTTTTTTACCACCAAATTATCAGCACACTGCTTTAGTTTCATAATTTTTATAGAAGACTTATATTTCACCTACCGAGGGATTATTTCAACCAATGTGAGGGGATCTCTATGAAACTTTTGTTTTGTGGTAAAACTTTGTGTTCAGATGAACCACAGAGAGGCAGGAGATCTCACTTTTAGAGTTTTTTGACAAAAAAAGTAGAATCTATTATCATAGATTTTAATTGTTTATAAGAGATTATAATAGATTATAAGAGATTGTAGGAGATTGTAGAAAAATTATAAACATTTATAATTGATTCTAATTTATTATAATGTTACGAAAAATATTATCATTATAATGGATTATAAATCGTTTAAACACCTAAATTTGTCGCTTATAGTTAAATATAAATTTGCTAAAAATACAATTATATATATATAATATAATTAATTGTTTTCTCTTTTTACCGAGTGCGGGACAACCAGTGCTGCAGCGAAAGGAAACAGTCGGATATAACAAAAACCTACTCGAAATTAGGAAAACTAAGGAAGAAATTCAAAGTATATCTTCTGTGAAGTCTGAGACAAGGAAGCAAGCGAATATGATTCGAGAGCTTTAAATAAAACCCCCACTCGAAAAAACGAGCTCAAATTAATGAACATTCACCCTCTCCGTAAAATTGCTGCAAAGTGCTAAAATTTCAGAAGTTGCATTCAGAACCTTTTTGATTTGAAACTCAATTAGTTTATTCGAATTTTAATATTTGACAACTTCAGCTAAATTTACTTTCGTTATGAAACTGAGATCAACGTTTGATTGATAATGCATGTGGATCAAAGAACGTTTGATTGATAATGCATGTGGATCAAAGTTGTTTGCTATTGAGGCTGAAAAAAGTTTCTCTTGAAGTTCTGAAAACGATTGTAGAATATAAATAGCTTACGCGGGGCTGTTTGTTGATCAAAACTTGAGAGTTGTTTCATGATTCATTGCACCTTTGTGGTCATTGGTGAAAAAAAAACATTTAACGAGAAAAAACGAGAAATTGGAAAAAAATTCAAAGTTAGTTGGAGATGAGGTCCGTAAGCTTGAAGTGCGTATGGAAAATCTTTTCGAGAAGTTTTCAGTAGAGATGGATGAAAGGGTTAACTTGAATGTTTAACTTTTATCTTTCAAGTAACTATCGGGGACAATTTTGTCCCTCCGTTGCAAACATCCGGGACAAAAGTGCCCCCCCCCCCACTTCTGTGAATTACTAAGAATGAAACTTTACAACTACAAGCGAGCTCAAAACTAACTACCAAATATGATTGGAAGAGAAGAAGTCCAGAATATTGATGCTTCTGGTGGACTGTTTCTTGTTTTGGATTACTCAGCTAGCTAACAGGTTTTTTTCTTAATTTTTCTGAGGCAATCCCTCCTGGTTTGGAGTCTCCCTAAGATAAGATTAAGAAATGCTCTGCTTTCTCAGTGTGTGAGGAGAATTGACTATGAGAAATCAATTTTCTCTGGTTTTTTCTCCTCTGTTCAGAGATTGCTCGTCGTATGGGATGGGAATTAAAGTAATTATTTTCCTCATTCTGCTGGATTTCTAATTGTTAAAAAATGCTAGTCAAAAAGTTTTCATATATGAAAAGTTTCTAAATTTTCAATTTCCATAGATGAAAAAATGCTAGTCATACACTTTCCATATATGAAAAAATGCTAGTCATACAATTTCCATATATGAAAAAAATACTAATCATAGACCTTTCATGCAATTTTCTGTATATATGGAAATTGTATGACTAGTATTTTTGGTCATCCAGGGTACTTTTGAAAATATTAATACAAAAATTATAGCGATTATATCCCAATAAAAATTTTGAGAAATGTTTTTTTTACCCCAAACACGTCTGTTAAGCAAAATTTTGGAAAAGTTCTTCTCGACACGGAAAAAAATGCAAACTTATGAGGTGGAAATCAGAAAACCGTTCAAATAAAAAATCCGACATTCTCATTCTCTTGTGAAAACTAACGTTAGCTTAGAGTCACTCCCAGTTATTTTAGAGCCAAATGCGCCTTAAGAAAAATTTTGACGTTGGTCAAGCGTACCCGCACTGACAGAAATGGTTTCCGGTCGATTTAAATTGATTTTAAATTGATTTTAAATCGATCCAAATTGATTAACCATGTACATTTCACGAGCTCAAATGGATTTCAAATCGATTTAAATCGATCTTTTTGAAAATTTGAAATCAATTTCAGTGTCTAGAAAATCGATTTAAATCGATTTCGATGAATTTTTCGACACACCAAAATCGATTTTTGCTAACACGACGAAAAAAAACATACCCTTTAAAAAAATTGTTGCCATTTTATTCTCGAATTTTTAAACATAAGCACTCGTGCCAGATGTTATAGAATTCAATAAAATGATCCACATAAATCAGGTTTTAAACTCAATAATTTGCAATAAAATCATAGAAAACCATTGTAAATCAGATTATGGGCAAAATCTTGTGTAACAAACCAGAAAAGGGTCAGGTAAAATTAAATTTTGATCTCAACAATGTGCAATAAAATCATAGAAAATCATGAAATTAAATCAGATTTTAAGCAACAACTTATGAAACTAATCAAGAAAAGGGTTAGAAATTTATCGATATTTTGGTCTTTTTAAGCTGCACTACGCTAAGGATGTAAAATGAAAAATGTTAGGCAAGAAAATAATGCAATAACAATTTAAAACTGATAAAACCTGAATGAAAAAAATTGATTTAAATCGATTTAAATCCGTTTTAATCCCCTTAAAAATAAAAACACATTCAGACTGTAAAAAATGCATTTAAATTGATTTAAAAATGATTTGGATCAATTTTTTTAGCTGGGATTTAAGATCAATTTAAATCGATTCTAAATCGATCCAAATCAATCTTCATCTCTTTAATTTAATCAACGTACTTTTTTCATACTAAAATCGATTTAATTTTAATCAACGTATTTTTTTCATACTAAAATCGATCCTAATCCATTTTTGTCAGTGCGGGTATAACTATACCAAATGGGGGACCCTTTGAAAAAAATTGGCAACCAGAATTGAGGGAAAAAGCCCCCCCCCCCTCGGCACGCTACTGCTTAGAGAAAAGGTAGAACTAGAGAATATTTTGATGCGTTTCTAAATTTCTATCAAAAAAACTCCAGAAAATACAATTTACTTGTTCAAAGCAATCATCGCCAAACCAAAGCCAAAATACAAGAACGAAAACTTCAAAACTTTAAAGAAAAAGAGTGCAAAAATATTATTTATAAAATTGCATATTTTCATGCAAAGAATAGTTCAGAAAGTTTACTGCAACAATTATTATTCGTGAAATCTTCAAACTTCAAAAAAAATTATCAAGTTGTGAGAAATGAATTGATGGCATATTATGAAAGTTTATAAAGTCTTTAGGAGGATAGAGATAAAATTTCAGGGAAAAGAAATTGCCCAATTCACTCAGAAATTTGTTGACAAGAAGAGCTATGTTGATTCTGGTTCATACTTTTTTTACAGTTTGAATCGTAACATTGCGGGACAAAGTTAATAGAACGCTAGAAAACTCAAGAAAGAAAGAAATTTCTTCCTGAAAAAAGTGCTCAATAAAGTGCTAAAATATTCTTGTGCAAAACAACATAAATCATTCAAAAGTTTTTAATAAGCTCATGAAGTTGGGTTTTTTACTTGTATTTCACAAAAATAATTTGTGGAAGCATGAATCGAAAAAAAGGAATGACACGATGCGATAAAAAAAACGGCTGCGATAACTTCTGCGCGTTTTGTGAGGAATATTAAAAAAACACAAAACAAGGGCTATTTTTGTCAAGATCGGTTTTGCAACTTTTCCAGATTTTTGAATAGCGTGTTTTATTTGCAAAGTTGCAATAAATTCGCTGTCATTATCGGATCAGACAATAAAATGTTTGAATTGTCAAAGACACCTTTGTCTGTTTATCCAGGCCGGTCAAATTTTCTCTTTTTTCATTTTTGTGCTCTTTTTGGAGAAACCGATGTCATGAGTTTCCTGAAAACAATTCTGGGCCGATTAACCAATAAAATGTGCGATACTATCAAAAGGTATAAATCAGAATTCTTTGTGCGACCAGTAAGATATAGGACAATGTTTTGGTGCCAAGTACGAATAAGTATCAGTTTTTGGATCTCCACTGATTTTGAAGTGTTTGGAAATGTATGAATAGAAGTGAACTGCGTATGAACAACTGAAGAATTCATCCCATTCAGCCGGACTTCTGTTTTTTCCTGTGTTGAAAATAGTTTTCGCTCTTTGCGCGCCAGTAGTGAAGAATTTGAAGGTCGGAAAAATTGTGAGATTCGCACTTTTAAAACCTCTCAACTCTTTTGGGCTGATTTGATAAAGCTGCTCAATCGAGTGTGTCAACATTAGAGGCCCGGTCGCTGCTCTGTTTTGGTCGCCGTTGTAAATTTTGACCAAGTTTTCCATGATTTTCCACGGAAGTTGGTGACCTTTATCCAAAGCCACAAACGCGTTTTGAATATGACCTTTTTCACTTGGTGCTTCGGGGTTGCAAAACTCGCTGTTGTTTTTCACTAAGTCATATTCACGACCCATATTAGTCATAGTAACTGCGTTTCGAATCCCGGTCAGGTCTCTGAGAATGACGAAGTCTAGATCTAAATACATGCCGCCGTATTTATACACAGAAACCTGTCGCATCATATCGCTGGCATGCGTGATGACATCTTTATTTCCTTCCAGCTGTGAAAAAACAAGTTTTTCAAGGGGTGTTTCTTTGACAAACTCAGCAAAGTTATACTTGAAGAACTTAGCCCCGTATCTCAAAAGCTGACAGGTCGCGTTGCTCTCAGCTGGTTCTAAAACCGGCGATGACATGAGAATAACCGGATTTCGGCCCGAGTTGCGAAGCGCCGATTCAACTGAACACGACTGACGAGGATCCAGAATTGAATGCTCAGCTGTCTCGATGAAGAACAGCGGGTTTTCCGGCAAATCTGTTTCTTGGAAATTGTCGAGCCAAATTGTCCGTGAACAATTTACGTTCGGATTAACAAGTGGCAATTCATACTTTTTTATTGGTTCGCCTTGATTTTTTTCAATTTCTTTATCCTGTTCAAATTTATTCGGCCTAAACTCGGAAAAGGAAGTGTGTTGTCGTTTATTTTGGGCGTCCTCTTGATTGGGCTCTGAAAGGTAGTTACTAAAAGCCCAAACAATAAGAAACACTAAAATAATTATGGTGTAGATTTTAAACTTTTTAACTTGTGTACTAGTGAGTAACATCATTTTATTTAAATAATAGCTTAAGTTGTTTTTTGATTAATTGAAACGCTTTAGTAACGAGATCTGATTTAAATGAGATACTTAAAAAACGCGTTGAGTTTGATTTTTCAAGTTTTTTATTAAATGTCAAACACGCTTGTCGCCGGCTAATGAAAATTAGTAAGCACAAAAAGAAAATTATGAAAAAGGGCTGGAAAGTTTTGTGTAAGCTATGAATGTTCCAGACAAAAAAATATTATTACAGACAAAACAATGTCAGTTTTACGGAGCCCTGCCTAAAACTAATAAAAAATTGTCGCAACGGCGCACAATTTATGGATAGGCGCCTAATTCGGTGTGTGCAGTTCTCTGCAATTCAGCGACAAGTCTTCAAACACGTTAAATTTTTGTTGAAAATGAAACGAAAGAACAAATAAAGATTAAAAAAACGTCTTTGTTGCGGACAATTCACAAAACATACAGTTTGGTACCGTATTGTAACCAAAATATTTAGTTAACGCAAGATGTTACTTAAAAAGCATGTCATTAACGCTTTTTTGTGGTTTTTTGTTAGGGAAAAACTTGGGAAGAAATTAATTAAAATACGGAATTATTTTTTAAATCCCCGTATAAAAATTTGATCGATCTTTTGTGAACTGCTCGTGCACTTTGTAGATATTTTTCTCCAGCTTTCAAATTTTCAAAGGCAAAAGCACATGCTGTTACATCATACTTTATAGAAGACATGTTCATTAAAAAGGCGAATTTGTATTGATCAATTCTTTTTGTAGTTAACAAATAGAAAGTAACAAATATAAAGTACTAAACGTTTGAAGTACCAAAATTTATAAGCTAACAGTAATAACCGGTTTCTGTACCGCGTCCAGACAATTCAGCCGAAGACCATTCAGCCGATTTGAAATTCAGACAATTCAGCCAAAAGTATGCAGACAATTCAGCCAACAATAGTGACCGCCGCAGTCGCGCCAACGTGTTGCGAGCTTAGGACTCTGTACGAAATTTAGAGCCGGTTATCGTCACGAAGCGGCGATGCGCGCGTAGTGCGCCCACCGGCGACCTTAAACCGAGGAATAACTCCAATTCCTTTTTTTTTCTTTCGTAGCTAGCGTTATGTAAAACTGGCTGAATTGTCTCTGGCTGAAAAGTCTGTATATTTTTGGCTGAATTGTTTGAATTTCAAATTGGCTGAATTGTCTTTGGCCGAATTGTCTGTTTGCCTTCTGTACACGCAGCCGCACTGAAGCTCCCATTGATTACTTTCAAGTTTTTTTGTCAGTGTCTGTAAAAAGAACAAGACTGCTCGTTTCAGGGCGAAGCCCTAAATGTTCCGACTGCCTTTTAAGGTTTATGGAGCAGTAATAACATTAAAAAATTAAATGTAAGAAAAAATAAAATGAAAATTTTTTTTTCTTCCAAAATTTGAATTTTTTTTTGAAAATCATCCCCCTCACCCCGAGCACAAATATTCCGTTACTTTCGTATCGAAAGTCGGAACAATAATAATCGATTATAGTCAATTAAAAAAACGTAATGTAAAAATGAATTATTTACTAAAGCATTAAAAACTATTGCAATAATTGATTATTTTTCTGTTTTATAGATAAAAACCATAAAACTACATTACAATCGACATTGATAACTACATTTTTTTTCACTTTAGTGAGATGCGAATTTCATTGCATATAAAGGTTTTAAACTAAAGTTGGCTATTTCTTGTTCAGTTTCAACTTTTTTCTGCGCTACATTTTCGTTAATGTTATAGCTACTTTATGATGCCCCCCCCCCAAGTCCCCCTCCCCACCACCTGAACCAATCCCACTACCCCACCTGAATCAACCTCCTCCCACTCCACCTGAAGGAACCCCTCCCCCCACCTGAACGAACCCGCCCGCGCCAGACCCCAGACCAAAACCTTTGGTTGAGGGGGTTGGTTCTGGGGTTTTCGTTCTGGCCGAGCGGGGGAGTTGATTCAGGTGGAGGGAGTTTTCAATAGTGGGAGGGGGGGGGGGTTGTTTCAAGTAGGGGGGAGGTGTTTCATGCGGGGGGTATCTCAGGTGGGGATGGGCTTTGTTCAGGTCAAGTCAGGGGGCGGCTAGTTCAGATGGGAGGGGAGATGTTCAGGTGGTCAGGTGATGGGGGTTGTAAAGGGGCAAGGGGACAAAAGGTGCAAAAGGGGGACAGGTTAACGGAATCGTTTTGCAATTCGAGAAACTTTAGTTAGAAATTTTGTAGGTCTTACACTCAATTTGCAAAATTTTTCATTACTCATTTGATGAATGGAGAAACTTTTGCAGAAGAATCCATTTTTTTTGTCTGAGCGTAACATGGGAATCGATTACATTGACAATTTTTTAGACCACAAAAATCCATTATAATCGATTTCTTTTCATTTTTCTTTAAGCTTTCCATTAGAAGTATTATTACACAAAAAAAAGAGAACAAGTTTAGTTGGATACTGTGCAAGTAGCACAGATCGTTCCGACCACAGTCTTAGAAAAAAAAACAAAAAAAACTTTTTTTAAATTTACTGTCGTTTCTTAACGCATGGCGAGATAAAAAGATCTGAACGAAAAAAAAAAACTTAAAGATACTTGACAGATATATTAAAAAGGCCACTTGAAAAACAGTTTTTGAAGAAAATTGACTAGAAAAACGAGAAAAATTGTTAAAAAAAACTTCAAAGTTTTTTGCAGAAATTTTTGGAATTTTTAACATTTGTTTTTAAAATGGCGCTAAAAACTTCAAAACCACTTTTATTTGAATGAAACTAATTTTCAAGGCTGAAAGTAAGCTTAATTAAGCTATTGTACGCCTACACGCTCACTCCATATTAGTTCGAAATTGGACCAAAAATCAAAAATTTCAAACCGTTTTTTTTCGAAAAAATTTTTTAATATTTTTAATTACGTTCAAATCACGGTTGAAAGGGCTTTCAAATGATATATCACTCAATTCACTTCAATAATTAGTTGTTTTAAATCATTTTGTGTGGAAAACAAAAAAGAAAAAACAAAAAAAAAACACGAATATAAATTTCCTCCGCTTTTTTCAAATGGTTGGAACAAAAACAGAACAAATTATTATCTCTCGTTTTTTTACTGGACAAAAGAGGTGCTGTTTTAGCTTGAGTTTAGTAAAATGTTTTAACAGAACAATCAACGCATAAAATTAATGAAGCGTCATAGATCTGACACATACCCGGGTTCACATCCACACTCAAAAAATGATTATCATACAATTCCATCACAGTTTGTGGCAAAAACGATTATCGTACACTTTCCTTATACAATTTTTGTATGATAAGCAGTTTTCACTTTGGCTCAAAAAAAATCAAAATTGAAAATTCCAGTATTCAGAGAAAATTTTTTCTGTTACCAGTCGCAATATCGTTTTTATGCTCAAACAATCATTTTCTGAGAAAAAAATAGCATGCAAAGAGTTGTGATGTTTATGTATAAGGTAGTCCAGGCTGATTTTTTTTTAAAACAAAAGTAAAACAAATTGACTGTGATTCTTAGTTTCGAATCCAAGCTTGAAAATATGGTACCATATACTTTAATCTCTCTAAAAAAATCCGGCCACGATTTTTGAGAAAAAAAATTTTTCCTGGTCAACAAATTTTTTCCCGCCATAGAAAAGTTTTCTACAGTTTGACCTTCATACAACGAAAACGCGTATCATACAACTCCACAACGGAGTGTTTTGGAAGAAATGTTTTTAATACAATTACCAAAGAACGAAACTGTAAGATAAAGGGTTTTCAAATGAAATTCTTTCAAAAATTACATTATTTCGATTTTTATTATTTCGATTATTACTCAAAAACATAAAATTTTGGCAACTTTTGTTTTGTGAAAGTAACTTTGGTGTACACGAAATTTTTTTTTGAAAAAAACGCTTAATTTTTCAATTTTGTTAGAGTAAATTGAAGGTTTCCCTTTTTTCATAAGAAAAAAAATGAAAATCTAGAAATTTTATAACTCGGTTCAATTGCCAAATCATTTCTGCGCTTAAATAAACACATTTTTAACCAATGAAATCTGGTTTAAACTGAATAAAACCACTTTTTAAAGATTTTTCATTTTTTTTGTTGAACTATAATGCACTATATTTTGTTTTAATCCATCATAATTCACATCAAATTTATTGATTTGAGCTTGCTAGTTAGAATCAATGTTTTTTGAAAATAATTTTTTGAAAATTAATAGGTTTTTATGTACCGTTTTATGTTGTTCCATTTGATTCATTGGGCATAATTTTTTTTGAAAATTTGGTTCAAAAGACTTGATATTCAAAAAATGTAGAAATAACTGCATGAATGGATTTTGATTAATGCTTTTTTTATCATGGAAAAAGTATGATCAACATTTTTCCATTAACCAAAAAAATGTTCAATTATATTCACTTTACTGTAAAATTTTCTAAACTGTGCTCAAAACCGAACGCAAGTGACAAAGACCCTGGTTGTTTGGACATAGAGTCGCAAATTCAATGGTCTTTCTTGAACAATGCAATGAAAACTACCTGATTGCAGATATCTTACACAAACATAAAACCGCAAAACATTAAACTACTGTATTTTGCCAAAAAAAACTTCAAAGTTGCCTAATTTTGAATTTGAAATTTCATTCAGTCATGCATTGCCCAAGCTATACAAAAATTTCATTAAAAAAGATTTAACTTTTTTGAGATAACTTATCTAAAGAACAGAAAAACTGTTCAATTTTTAGGAATCCAGGATGAAGTTATGTATAAAAAAACTAATTTTTCCATGGAAAACTATAGTTTTTGTTTGAGTACAATATTCGTTTGGCGCTTGAAAAAATCCGAAATTTATTTCGGTGAAATTACGAAATTAGTTCTGTAAAACTTTGGTGTCGCCATCAAAAATGCTAGCCATACAAGGTCTTTTTTTGAAAGATTATGAATCTCGAAGTTTTGCCAAATAATTTTCATTTATATTTATCACGATGTACCAAATGCTATGCCAAAAACTAGTAAGTAGTTCTTTTTTCAAAGTTCAATTTCGTCACTTTTGCACAGACAAAAATTGTGAGACTAACATTTTTCTTGTTTATAGAACTTAGTTTATAGAAATCTATGATAAGCGTTTTGGCCCGCGTTCGCCTTGCAGCGATAATTGTTGCTGTTTCAATCCCTGATCACTGGCCACTTGTCAATGATCAGGACAAAAACTGAACCAAATGATCAGGACAAAAACTGAAATACTCTGAACCAGCGCTAAATCATCTTAAATACAGCGATGTGTTTTGGAGATTGCGCTCAATTATCCTTTAATCAGCGCTGACTTTAGGAATAGCCGTCGTCCAATTGAGTACCCATAATGCAGTATTAGGCTTTAGTTAAAATATATATCGCTGTTCCAGTTCCTGATCAGTGGTCACTTATATATGATCAGGACAAAAACGTAGATAAAATTGGAAAATAGTGCTGAAATATCTCTAAGCCAGCGTTAAAAATCCCAGCTCTGAATCAGCGCTAAAGCATCTTAAAAACAGAGACGAGTTTTTGAGATAGCGCCTACTTATCTCTTAACCAGCGTTGATTTTAGAACTGCCCTTGTCACAGTGAACTGCCCATGATTCAGTACTCGATTTAGCTAAAATTCAACGTTGTTTCACGACACTTATCCATGATTTGGCAACGTATCCATGATCAGTACATTTGCAGCTCTGATTCCTGGTGAATTGCTGACTCAGGGATGATTATCTCTGCAAGGCCAACCCTTGCGGTCTATGGAGGTCAGCTGGGGTACAGAAAAACAGCATCAGCTTTTTTTTCTAGAAACAGCATTAGTCATTCTCAATTAGATATGGCCGCGGCGTGGGCTTGGGTAAACAATAAAAAAATATAGTTCCCCAGTAGTTGTGTTTTGGAAAAAAAAAAACGACAAATATTTTTTTCTTATAGTTATTGTTGATAGCATAATATGAAAATGTTTATTACAGTCGCGTTGTGGTCATTATAATAGAGTTGGCAGTGGTTCCTATCGAACCACCAGTCGTTAGCTCTTGTCCTGCCTCCTGCGTCTCTGCTCGCGAATTTAATTTGATTTAATTGTTCGATAGGGGCAGTGAGAATGGTTAATTGATTTCGCAAACAAAAAATACGTTGAAAATCACCTGATATAGTTTTCTATACAGGGGAGGTCGAATTGTAAAGCAGAGAAACTTCTTAATTGTTTTTGTTTAAGAAAACCGCTTACTTTCATGGGTTCCTTGTTGTACTGCATCAATAAAAAACTAGCTGCAAAGATCAGGTTGTTTACCGGGTTCAGTTGATTTATGGTTATCTGCTTTATTTTTTTGAACTAATTTTCAAGCTTCTGAGCGTCCTGCGCTGAGTTCGTGATAATGCTCGTTGCTATTTCAGGTTAAAAGGAACTTACATGATCTCCACTTGCTGCAGCGACACAGTATTGTTTCCTTTGTACCGCGCTTCTCTCGAAACTCATAGCCGTCAATAATAAAAATGAATGGAATTTTTTTAGAGGTTTCCTGAGTAGAAGATTTTTTTACGATTCAATTAGTTATAATTAGAGACAACTACCAAATAACCATTTACTCGCAATTCCAATCAAAAAGTTTTTTTTTGATCTATACCAAGGTGAAGCGTGACATCCAGAAATTTTAGTTCAGTAAAAGCATTTTTCAAAACCGAAAAGTCCGAAAATTACTGGGCTTCGGATTTTTTCAAAAAACAGGTGTTTTGTCCTATGGGAGGATTGTGGGCGCGTATTGGTATGATGTTCGTACTTTACTGGCCCTTCTCAGTTCCCGATTTTTGATTACTTCAGTGCGTTTGTTAACCAGTCGTTATCAAACCCCCTCCCAATTTAGATTATTATGATTAACAACTGGTACACCCCCCAGATTGGTTGAAACTTAGATTTATTTTTCTGAATTGATATGTGCTTGCAGGTTTGATCTTGTTTTTGTTGTTCCGACCATTTGAAAAAAAAAAGCGGAGGAAATTTATATTCGGGTGTTTTTTTTCTTTTTTTTGTTTTCAACGCAAAACTAGGTACCATAAATAATTATTGGAATGGGTTGCGTGATATATCATATTAAAGCCCTCTCAGTCGTGATTCAAACGATTTTAAAAACTTTAAAAAAATCTCTGTTTTGAGAAAAACCAGGTTGAAAACTTCCTTTTAGGTCTAATATAAAGGGAATACGGTGATCGTGCAGGCTCGCAAAAACTTATTGTTCCGACTTTCGATACGAAAGTAACGGAATATTTGTGCTCGGGGTGGGTTTTTTTTCTTCAGACTAATTTCGACTTTTAACTAACCATTTTTGACGAAATTTTTTTATACCATTCAAAAGGTATTGTTATCCTGAGCTTAAATTTGAAAAGATATTTCACTTGTGATCATTTTTCGTAAAGTTATGAGGGTTTAAAGATTGCCAAGATAATTGCGCGCTATTAACGCGTAAGCGGAGATTTAGTCCGTCTTATAAATTGTTCCAAATTGGTTGAACGAAGCTTATTTGCCATAATTGATTTGTTATAAGGAACGAAATCTATCTTTTTGTACTTCATATGGCGTGTGGGGGGATGATTTTCATAAAAAAATGCAAATTTTAGAAAAAAAAATTTTCATTTTCTTTTATTTCATTTAATTTTTTTATGTTATTACTGCTGCTCCATAAACCTAAAAAAGCAGTCGGAACATTCAGGGCTTCGCCCTGATACGAGCAGTCTTGTTTATACTTAATTTAAGCCGTGAAAACTTAGTTTGTGTATGAGGTAGTCCAGGCTGATTTTTTTTTAAAACAAAAGTAAAACAAATTGACTGTGATTCTTAGTTTCGAATCCAAGCTTGAAAATACGGTACCATATACTTTAATCTCTCTGAAAAAATCAGGCCACGATTTTTGAGAAATAAAATTTTTCCTGGTCAACAAATTTTTTCCCGCCATAGAAAAGTTTTCTACAGTTTGACCTTCATACAACGAAAACGCGTATCATACAACTCCACAACGGAGTTTTTTGGAAGAAATGTTCTTAATACAATTACCAAAGAACGAAACTGTAAGATAAAAGGTTTTCAAATGAAATTCTTTCAAAAATTACTTTATTTTGATATATTACTCAAAAACATAAAATTTTGGCAACTTTTGTTTTGTGAAAGTAACTTTGGTGTACACGAAATTTTTTTTTGAAAAAAACGCTTAATTTTTCAATTTTGTTAGAGTAAATTAAAGGTTTCCCTTTTTTCTTAAGAAAAAAAATGAAAATCTAGAAATTTTTTAACTCGGTTCAATTGCCAAATCATTTCTGCGCTTAAATAAACACATTTTTAACCAATTAAATCTGGTTTAAACTGAATAAAACCACTTTTTAAAGATTTTTCATTTTTTTGTTGTACTATAATGCACTATATTTTGTTTTAATCCATCATAATTCACATCAAATTTTTTGATTTTAGCTTGCTAGTTAGAATCAATGTTTTTTGAAAATAATTTTTTGAAAATTAATAGGTTTTTATGTACCGTTTTATGTTGTTCCATTTGATTCATTGGGCATAATTTTTTTTGAAAATTTGGTTCAAAAGACTTGATATTCAAAAAATGTAGAAATAACTGCATGAATGGATTTTGATTAATGCTTTTTTTATCATGGAAAAAGTATGATCAACATTTTTCCATTAACCAAAAAAATGTTCAATTATATTCACTTTACTGTAAAAATTTCTAAACTGTGCTCAAAACCGAACGCAAGTGACAAAGACCCTGGTCGTCCGGACATAGAGTCGCAAATTCAATGGTCTTTCTTGAACAATGCAATGAAAACTACCTGATTGCAGATATCTTACACAAACAAAAACCGCTTTAGGAATAGCCGTCGTCCAATTGAGTACCCATAATGCAGTATTAGGCTTTAGTTAAAATATATATCGCTGTTCCAGTTCCTGATCAGTGGTCACTTATATATGATCAGGACAAAAACGTAGATAAAATTGGAAAATAGTGCTGAAATATCTCTAAGCCAGCGTTAAAAATCCCAGCTCTGAATCAGCGCTAAAGCATCTTAAAAACAGAGACGAGTTTTTGAGATAGCGCCTACTTATCTCTTAACCAGCGTTGATTTTAGAACTGCCCTTGTCACAGTGAACTGCCCATGATTCAGTACTCGATTTAGCTAAAATTCAACGTTGTTTCACGACACTTATCCATGATTTGGCAACGTATCCATGATCAGTACATTTGCAGCTCTGATTCCTGGTGAATTGCTGACTCAGGGATGATTATCTCTGCAAGGCCAACCCTTGCGGTCTATGGATGTCAACTGGGGTACAGAAAAACAGCATCAGCTTTTTTTCTAGAAACAGCATTAGTCATTCTCAATTAGATATGGCCGCGGCGTGGGCTTGGGTAAACAATAAAAAAATATAGTTCCCCAGTAGTTGTGTTTTGGAAAAAAAAACGACAAATATTTTTTTCTTATAGTTATTGTTGATAGCATAATATGAAAATGTTTATTACAGTCGCGTTGTGGTCATTATAATAGAGTTGGCAGTGGTTCCTATCGAACCACCAGTCGTTAGCTCTTGTCCTGCCTCCTGCGTCTCTGCTCGCGAATTTAATTTGATTTAATTGTTCGATAGGGGCAGTGAGATTGGTTAATTGATTTCGCAAACAAAAAATACGTTGAAAATCACCTGATATAGTTTTCTATACAGGGGAGGTCGAATTGTAAAGCAGAGAAACTTCCTAATTGTTTTTGTTTAAGAAAACCGCTTACTTTCATGGGTTCCTTGTTGTACTGCATCAATAAAAAACTAGCTGCAAAGATCAGGTTGTTTACCGGGTTCAGTTGATTTATGGTTATCTGCTTTATTTGATGAACTAATTTTCAAGCTTCTGAGCGTCCTGCGCTGAGTTCGTGATAATGCTCGTTGCTATTTCAGGTTAAAAGGAACTTACATGATCTCCACTTGCTGCAGCGACACAGTATTGTTTCCTTTGTACCGCGCTTCTCTCGAAACTCATAGCCGTCAATAATAAAAATCAATGGAATTTTTTTAGAGGTTTCTTGAGTAGAAGATTTTTTTACGATTCAATTAGTTATAAAGAGAGACAACTACCAAATAACCATTTACTCGCAATTCCAATCAAAAAGTTTTTGATCTATACCAAGATGAAGCGTGACATCCAGAAATTTTAGTTCAGTAAAAGCATTTTTCAAAACCGAAAAGTCCGAAAATTACTGGGCTTCGGATTTTTTCAAAAAACAGGTGTTTTGTCCTATGGGAGGATTGTGGGCGCGTATTGGTATGATGTTCGTACTTTACTCGCTTTTCTCAGTTCCCGATTTTTGATTACTTCAGTGCGTTTGTTAACCAGTCGTTATAAAACCCCCTCCCAATTTAGATTATTATGATTAACAACTGGTACACCCCCCAGATTGGTTGAAACTTAGATTTATTTTTCTGAATTGATATGTGCTTGCAGGTTTGATCTTGTTTTTGTTGTTCCGACCATTTGAAAAAAAAAAGCGGAGGAAATTTATATTCGGGTGTTTTTTTTCTTTTTTTTGTTTTCAACGCAAAACTAGGTACCATAAATAATTATTGGAATGAGTTGCGTGATATATCATATTAAAGCCCTCTCAGTCGTGATTCAAACGATTTTAAAAACTTTAAAAAAATCTCTGTTTTGAGAAAAACCAGGTTGAAAACTTCCTTTTAGGTCTAATATAAAGGGAATACGGTGATCGTGCAGGCTCGCAAAAATTTATTGTTCCGACTTTCGATACGAAAGTAACGGAATATTTGTGCTCGGGGTGGGTTTTTTTTTCTTCAGACTAATTTCGACTTTTAACTAGCCATTTTTGACGAAATTTTTTTACACCATTCAAAAGGTATTGTTATCCTGAGCTTAAAATTGAAAAGATATTTCACTTTTGATTATTTTTCGTAAAGTTATGAGGGTTTAAAGATTGCCAAGATAATTGCGCGCTATTAACGCGTAAGCGGAGATTTAGTCCGTCTTATAAATTGTTCCAAATTGGTTGAACGAAGCTTATTTGCCATAATTGATTTGTTATAAGGAACGAAATCTATCTTTTTGTACTTCATTTGGCGTGTGGGGGGATGATTTTTATAAAAAATGCAAATTTTAGAAAAAAAAATTTTCATTTTCTTTTATTTCATTTAATTTTTTTATGTTATTACTGCTGCTCCATAAACCTAAAAAAGCAGTCGGAACATTCAGGGCTTTGCCCTGATACGAGCAGTCGTGTTTATACTTAATTTAAGCCGTGAAAACTTAGTTTTACTTGAGCAAAGTTAATTCTAGGAGTTTTTTAGCGCCGTTTTTTGGTTTTCCTGGCAAAGTTCTTCAAAAATTGTTTTCCAATTGGCCTACTGTCTCCAAGTGGTTTACTATGACTGTCAATTAAGCTAAAATCTATTTTTACGTTTAGATATTTTTATCACACCACGCAGAAAAAGGAATATATTTTTTCGTGTTGTCTCAAGAAAGTGGGGTGATCATTCTGTGCTACTTTCACGCTAACCGGCTATTCTTGTTTTGATATTTTTTGTCTCTAAATTTTCTATTGTTCTACTCAAAATGCTTTAACTGCGACTTTCGATCTTTACCCATATCCCAATCACAGCAGCTTCCAAAATCGACCTGCATCTATCTCTCATCTGAATATGAATTATGTACCTGCAAGCAACTCTCACCTTAAACTGCGTCCTGCCTGCATCCACATCTCACCTGAAAAAGATTTCTGCCTTCATCCAACCTTAACCTTGAGTTTCATGTTCTTTTGAGAACTAGTATGCTTAGTACTCTATGACTTTGACTACTTTCACTCTGTTAGAGTGTCTTATCGATCTTGGTGACATTATTGATGTGATACAGTTCTTTCCTATTTTGCTCTTTTTGTTCGTTTCTACTTTTTCAACCTTAGGTACTTTAGTAATTTACAAGTATATCATTAAAACATGATCATTGATACAAACTAGATGGGCGAAGTATAAGAACTTTCATTTACTACAGTTTTCACATTGGCTATTTCACAGAATAACTACTGGAAGCCATTCTTATTGGACTGTACTTGGCGTGCCATTGCTATGCGCACAGTTGAAAAACACAATTTAAAAAAAAATTAGTTTTTCAGTCAAGCTTTTTTGAATATCAAGTGCATTGGATTGTAATAAGTCAACTCACAAGCACACACAACTCGCCTTAAAAAACGACTCTCAAATTTTTCGGTGCCTTTGTGTCGCGCTCATATCGCGAGCGTGCCAACAAAGGTTGGAATTTTTATAGGATACTCGGCCAAAATGGGCCGCTCTTCATTTTTAGATCTTCAGTTGCTTCGACCGTAGAAAGTTTGCTTTGAAAACTGCAGGTACTTCAAATAAGGATTTTTTTGCTTTTAGAATCATCGTTCAAAAATTGCTGATTGACAGAAATCAAAACTTTTTCAAATGATTTTGATACTATAAGCGAATATTAATGTAATTAGAAAATTGCTAACTCTGATTTAAATCACTATTGTGAAGCTACTCAGCTGTGCAAGTGCAAGTGCAGTGAACACTCAGAAATGAAAAAATCGGCAGTTAGGTTTAGTTGTTTTACTTGAGAAGAATTTGAGCTGTAAAAAATTGCTGTTTTTGAATAATTTCGAAAAACTCATAATCTAAAATCTGCAAAGCTCTATATTACAGTCGTTTATCCAAGTCACATTTGAGGTTAAGATTGATGGTTTCTATAGCCTTTGATGTACTTTTGTGCTTTTGAAGCTCAATATTTAGGAGCCAATCCGTGGTTCTCTTAGGACATGCAACTTCAAAATCGTCAGAAAAATTACTACCAAAAAACCTTCCCCACTCTAGATAGAATTAAATACGCTCCCATGGCTAGGTCTCTATCTCTTAAAACACATGAATGCCACTAAAAACAGGGTTGAGATCCTCTAGTAACTACTAGTATTCATTAGCAAAAAAATTCAGCTGGATTAAGTTAAAACTTAATTTATCTCAGCATAATTGGACAAAAATAAAATTTTTCTTTAATTAAAATCAGTAGGTCAAGACAGTTAAAAAAACTCTGGAATTAGCTCGAGCAATGCAATTTTTTAATCGCTATGTCAGTTGATTGGGGAGCATTCCCAATAATTCAGGATATTAGTCTATTTGATCTTCCATGTTTGCAGGATGTATAAAATCGTCTGTTCTCTTTTCGACTTATGATTTTCAGTTACTGCCAGAAAACTCTGCATGACAAAGCCAATTCGAACTTTTGAAAAATTTTATCCAGATCGAAAAACTCTAATTATCACCGACTGGCATACTATGCTGAATTTTGGTACTGATTTTTTTTTTTCAAAATTATTCATAATTTGCAAATTTGTGTTTTTTTCTTAGAATTGCACTTGCGGTCTTGATGTAATTTAGTGTGTTGTGTTGAATTTGGTTTGCTGCATTTGGTTCTTTTTTTTCCAGACATTTATGATAAATTCTACACTATAGTTGGAAAAATACAACACCGAATGCCAAAGAAGATGTAATTCTATGTTTTTTCTTATGTCTCAAGTGGCATTGATTTGCACAATTTTTTGCTTCATTGAAGCTATCTGCAAGGGAATAGAGCAATGATCATTCAAAGCTAACTTGTGAACAACTCTCCTCTGCAAATATTGAATACAACTTGTGGCTTTCATTTTTACCTATCGGTGAAAAAGTATTCCTCAAATTAAACTTATTTTGTATCTCAAAATACACAAAATTGGTTGCACGTCAGTAATCAATATAATGTCGGAAAGAAATAATTTGCTATTGATTAGTTTTTTCATCTTACTTATAACCTGGATTCTGTGCTTAATTGGGTTCTACATGCCTCATGACCATTATCTGTTGCATGGAGGTACTTTGTACAAAAATTAACCCTGTTCTTTTTACTTATTCGGCCTTTTTAGTTTAACAGGAGTGAGGTCACAGAGTAGACAACCTTTATTTCAAACTCAGCTACAAGTCGACAAATACTGTAACAACTACTCAGAATCGATAACAGAAAGCAAACTTAGGAAACCAACAAGACTGCTCGTATACCAAGGCGAAGTGCTGACAATTCCGACTGCACTTCAAGACCAGTTTAGAAGTTTTTTGATTGAAAAAATGACGAAACAATTAAGAAAAAAAGTTTTTTTTTCTTCAATTTTTTGATTTTTTTCCCACAAGCTGATGCAAATTACGAAGGTATGTATTTAACGCCTTTTAATCTTATATTACGACCAAATGACTTGCTTCATTTCAATTTGGAACGCATTAGTCCGCCGCTTAGGCGTTTTATATAATCGCGCGTTTCCAAATTGACTCAACTAGCACTTTTTAAATCCCCATAACTTTACAGAAAATGATCCAAGGTGAAAAATCGTTTTCAATTTGAGCTCAAGAAAACAATATCTTTCCGATGCGTTAAAACTTTCCGTCAAAAAAGTTTGATTTAACTGTAGAAAAATGATTGAGTAAAAAACGACCCCAAGTGCGAACGAAAATTAATTTGAGTGAATGGACAAAAAGTTTGTGCTCGGGGTGATTTTTTCTCCTGACAAATTTCGACTTTATAACTAGCGTTTTTAGACAGAATTTTTCTTTATCATTCAAAAACGTTTGTCTTGTGCTCGAACTTAAAAGATTTTTCATCTGTAATAGTTTTTCGTTAAGTTGTTTAAAGTTTGCCAATTTGGTCAATTTGAGAGAATTAACGCGCTATATATTTTGTGCTATTAATGTGTAAGTGGATATTTGATACCTCTTAGAAATCGTTCCAAATTGGATTGGCACAATCCTTGGTCTATTCAAAACTTTACTGGTATGCAAAGTATATTACTTTGTACTTCACATAGCGTATGTGTGGAGGGATGATTTTCGAAAAAAAACAAACAATCAAATTTGGAAAGACTTGAAAATGTCTACTTTATAGCGCGTCAAAGAATTATCTACTATTTTTACGTGACCAGTTAAACATCTCATCAAAAACCAATGCCCCTATTCAAGTTTTGTTTTAGCAACACATTCAATTTTAAACAATAGGATTCAAAATTTCTGGTTTTCATAAAATTGTAATTACAAATTTGGGCAGAACAAAATTTTAAAATGCGACCTTCTTCAAAAAGTGTTGTTTCAGTTTCATTTGCCTAATAGTCTTTCAGATGATTATTGTTATGACCAATTTTAATTCGAAGGGAAGACGAACTATGCCCGGGTTGATCAAAAATACTTGTCATACAATTTTAAAGAAAACTACTTTCATTTTTTTTCTAAAAGTTATAAAAAAAGCATTTTGGCATAAACCAAAGTTTTGTCGTTTTTCAAGCTTCGCTAAAACTTTTTGTATTCTCTCCGAAAACACAATAATCATGGATTTGTTATACAAAACAAAAACCACTTTGGTAGAAGGTAAGAAATCTCACAGACACTCGCAGTTTAGCAGACACTCGCAGTTGAGCAGACACTCGCAGTTGAGCAGCAACTGTATGAGATAATATTTGACAGTTCAATCAGAACTAAGAATAAAAACTTTGAGCTTTTTTGTTTTGCAAGAAAGTTTTTAGTCAAAACTTTACTTTGTAGAAGTTCGTAGTCTCGTTTTTTTGAACAATTTGAAGTGAAGCTTAAAACATAAAAGCTTTATTTTTTTCAAATTTGGATTTGCACAAAAGTGTTAGTAAATTATTTTTGATGTTTATTAAAAGTTCAGCCTGGACTACATTACAGAAAAAAAAATCTTTCGAAAAATGCTTATTTGAGGATGAAAAGAATATAGCGACTGAAAATGGATAAAAAGTTTTCCATGAAGTTTGAATCTTCAGCAATTTTTCTTGCAGCAAAACTGTTTTTGGAGCAAGTTAAAAATTGCTAATCATTCAGTTTTGTCAATGGAAACTGTATAAAAAACATTTTTCCATACACTCCGTGTCTGAATTTAAATGAGAAAAAACTTTTCCATACACTCCTGTATGAACTGTATGAAATTGCATGACAAGCTTTTTTGTTGAGTGGATTTGTTTGATAAGCATTTTTCGTGTATTGAGGTCAACCCTGTTGGCATAGGCTACGTGTTTCTACGTGACTTAGATACCTCAAACCAAGCTCGTAACTCGGCAAATTGAACTTGTAAACGAACTGTTTTCGTCTTGGTTCGGTTTCTAGAGGGAGTTCGAAAAAGAGTTTTCTGAGTATCAACAAAAACTGGTCTAATTTTAAAAGATCGAACAAAGAAAACTAATTGTATTAATGAGAAGTTTTTTTATTAGTTTTTTTTATAACCACAAACATAAAATCGTTTACTTATTCCGCTCAAATTAAAGATCTAAAGGCAAGCGCAAGTATGGCCTACCATCAACCGTGCTCAATGCTTGAGGATGGGACAACCTCAACCACCAAGAAAAAAAATCAAAAAAAAACATCTGCTTTAAAGCCCAGGGATTTAACAGCGGTTATACGTGAAGAATTTTATTGGTCTGTTCTTTGCAGTCAGAAATATCCAAACAAAAGTTCGTTTTTGAGAGAAATAATTATTTCATTATTTGCATTCTCTATTTTCAAGTAAAAAACCACTTCTGATTGTTTTATTTTGGATGCCTGTTGTGCCACTTTTGATTTTTCTTCCTTCATTTTTAACCCGGTTCTCGCTAAAATCAAGAATCATTGTTCTCATCTCTGATGAGAATCAACTATCTATTGTCTCTGCTATGATAATTCTCTAATTAACTGAAAAGCAACCGCTGGCTCTCACAGCACACACTTTCCGCCTAAGGATAAGCTTTCTCTCACCTTCTAGCTATGTTTGTCTATTTGAGTTTCAGTTATAGTAATAGTTATGACAGTCCCTACAAGTCCTGACATTTTTTCTGGTACTCTATTCACAGGGTACTTATTGGACGTGTCCACCGAAGTCCTAATTTCCAAGTTCATTATAAATACCTCTAGTTAAGTTGAGCAAATATCAAGTCCAATTTCACCCAAATTTCTTCGTTTAATTCGGGAGTCTAATTCGTTTATTAGGGGTCAGATTGAGCTAAAAAGCCACCTCGGGGTAGTTACATAAAAATCCCGTTCATTCAAGTTGCTTAGGAGACCTACTTCAACGCCATGCTCTTATTAGTGCCATTTTCCTCTGGGAATAATTGTCATGAGTCTAATTGAATTTCTATTATTAGCTCATTCACCAGGCAAAGCTGAAATCAATGTTTGCTATGTCCACTTTAAATAATTTTACTATTTCAATGTTGCTTTGCAAAAATTGTAGCCTTTTCCGCTTCTGCTCTTCAGTTCCCAAAGATAAGTTCCCTCCCGATTATTAGTAAGGTATTCGATTGCCCTTTCCAGGGTTTGGGGCTGGGGACTACGCCACGTTCCGATGTTAATCCTGGGTTTTTCTAAGCAATTTTGATCCTAAACGCCCGAAGGCCGTTCAGAGGCCACCCCGGGGTCAATATTCCATATTCGGGTTCAGCATCCCAAGGGGTCCTACCAAGTTTCATCCATATCTCAATAATTATTCGCAACTTATCCCATTTATAAGCTCCAATGTCACTTTTCCCGGGAAAAGGCTAATAACACCCGATCCGCCGGAGCGGTCTTACGGGATTTTCATCTAGTGTCTGTTGCCGCCATAAAATCAATATGCCCTCGGTCAATTTTCTGCGTGAAATCCCAACTCCTGGTTTGGGGGTGTTTTTTCCAAGTGCTAATAACTTCCGGTCCAGCCGTCAGATGTCCTTTGTCACTACCTTTCAAATCTCAAGTTTTTGGTTTCCTGAGTTCAGCGAGGCCCGAAAAGCGACTTTTCGAAGTCTGGGTGTGGCCTATTTCCAAACTTAAGTTTCCCTCATTTAGGTCTATAACATACTAAACTTTGGTCCCCTTCCAACCACTAGTTATCGAATTCTAATAATTATTATAAGCCTAGTTATCTAATAATTCTAAGGAACCGTTATCACTTGGGGCAGGTGTGTCCGAGGGTTCCATGCTTTTGCATGTCCGGGTCAAATCATCTCTAGTATCCGCCGTATGAATTGAATTTCATAAAGTTAGCTTCAATAGTTACCAAGTTGGGGTGGTCCACCTATCTCACTTCATGGGTTTCCTGCAATAGGAGGAACTAATTCTTTCAAGATTCGAACTATTTTGGACTAACATTTGTTTGCTTTTCTACTTGCTCAATAGTACGTGCTCACCATTAGCCTCACATTATTACATGTATTTCTCAAGGTAAAACTCTCAATCGAATCTGAGCGCGGCGAAAAAGTGTCACCGATGCTACATTTGGCGCCAAAAACGTTCTCTCTAAGGGGAATAATTAGGCCAAAAATACGCGATTTTTGATCAAAACTTTCAATAAAGTGCACAAAAAACGTTTTTGGCATGTTTTTCCTTCAAAAATTTGTCTGCGGCACAGAAAATTTGATCAAAATAGTGTCTCATTAGTGATTTTGGAGATCGGAAAATCAATTCAGTTCACCTAAAAAAAATACGTTAGTAATAAGAAATGCCCTCCCATCTCGAGAAAATCTTAGATCGGCCCCTGTTCTCTGGTCACTGGGGTCGAAATCCTCGACTGATTTCCAGACTTTTAAAACAATGCTCAATGTTATTCCGCGCCCAGAAGTTTTTAGTGGCACATCTAAGAAGCAAACTGATTTGCAAGATCTCAAAAAAACATTTAAGACCGTTTTTTGTGCAAGTGTAGGTTTACGAATTGAGTAGACCGTAAAGTCAAATAGTTTTTTGTTGGAATTAGGGGCGGATCTAGGATTTTCTCGAGGGGGGACCTCTCTTTTATGTCGACCAAATTGATTTTTCGAACTCTCTCTGAGCACGGTTTAGTGCCTGTTTTGGCCAAATTTTCTGCGCAGCAAGCAAAGTTTTGAAAAAACAGTCCACAAAAGGCGTTTTAGGCCTTTTTTGGAAAATTTTGACGAAAAGATCGCGTTTTTTCGGCGCGCGCTACCCCCTCAAAATAAGTATATATTGGCGCCGAAGGCACCCTTTGACAAAGTTAAGGGTCGGTCGGCCAAAAATGGATTTCTTAAAAAGTACCAAAGGGAGGACCCTTTGAGTCGGCACGGGGTCGAATCCCTGAGAGGAAAAAGCGTAATTGTAATTAGTTTTAACTTTGCTCACATAATGCATTATATTGAGATTATTTTGGACGACTTAAAAATCATCATAATTGATTTTTTCCTTTACCCAGATGCCTGAAGTACAAAAGTGCTTTAATTCAGCTTGGGTTATCATTTTGTGGTCTCCTCTTCTTTGACCTTTTTGTACTAGCAAGAATAAGATATAAAAGCAAAATTTTTTAAAAGATAAAAATTTTGTTCACAACTTAACTTAATAAACATAAAGGACATAAAATTCTAACTTTAAAAGGTCAGAGGCCAGGCGAAGTAATTAGAAAAAGAAGAAACAAAAAATGAGAAGTTTTTCAAAAAAGAAATACCGACCGTGTTTGCCCATTGATATCATTTGATTTTTCATAACTTTGTAGACAGCTTGATGTTTTAGAGAATTTTCGCCTGCCTTCAGTGTCACTTTTTGGCCGGTTGGCACAAAATGGAAGTTACAATCAGACAATTTCATCCCAACAAGGTAAAACTGCTCGTGTCATTTTAAAACAGTTTTTTACGCAAGAAGTTTTTATTTGTCTATAATTCTGCATTACCTCAAGTTTTTCCACTCTTTTGATGTAATGTTTCGCTCGCGGACTAAATATCCCATAATAAAATCCCCCAGGACAAAATCTCACTGGATAAAATCTACAAGGACAAAACCTCCCATAAGAATAAATCCCCCTTGGACAAAACCCCCAAGTTCTTAGTGTAAAATCCCCCACAATCGAATTGAACAAAAAAACTGAAGAATTTAATTAAATCATGAAAGATAATTTTCTACCTCACTTTGTAAGTTTTGAATAATTTTTTAGTTTTTTGAGTTATAGACTTTTTTTGTGTTAACAACTTGTTTAACATAACCATGTGAATCAATTAGTACCTTGCTTCATAATGAACTCAAGTTTTTAAGCGTCTTCGGTACATTTAGTCTGGAGGCAACAAATACGCCCGGGACAACAAAGGTCATGGGTTCGAATCTGACAGGACCTGTTTTTATTTCAAACACAAACACATGCTTTGTCGTCTCAGTTGCCCTATCATAAAAACATTTTTTTTTGGTTTTTAGTTTTTTCCATCATACATGCTTTTATTGTTTTGACTTACCTCGGCTGTTTATGATTTTAATAAACTTGTCTTCGTATATTGTGTTCTTTTCTCGTTTAAAAACTTTTTTTCTGCCCAAATGATTTCGGCTTTTTTTGATCAACTTAGTGACGTAATTTTGAGTCGTTTCAATGGAAACATAATTTTTATGCTCGCTTTTGGACCGTACAAGTTTCTTAATAGAATAATAGTTCAAGTTTTTCATAATAACATTTTCTTCCGGCCTCTTTGTTTTTTCTTTGTTTTCAGCTGGATAGGTTTCGGCCTAGATCATGTCGGCTTATTGGCCTCATATTGCGTCTTCCGACGAGCAGAAAAATGTTTAAGTTTAGGTGGTGTTTTGAGGTTATGGGGACTTAATAACTTCTTTTTAGTCATAAAATTTTTTGTTTTTTCATCGGATTTTCGTTTTTGAGTTCAGGGTTTCATTGTGATACAGACGTTCTTGTTTATTGTAAACGTGGGGGAATCCACAATATCTCTAGGCCGGTCTCGCTCGCTATTTGACTCCGCGGCAATATGTTTCCTTTGGTACTGAGGCCAGCGGGGCAACCGATTCCCAGTACTGTTCACAATCCCAAAAGGGTAGATTTGGTGGTTGGCTGCTCTATCCTGTACTGTGCTGCTCGCCCCGTGATTCGTGCTCGTCAGACTGTATCTCACCCGTCAATCAATAATCGATCGCAACAACAATTCCAAGATAAAGAATGAATTAAGAAATGAATATAACCAAATACAGAATAGCCTATAACTGGCTGAAACATAAATTAATCGTTCAATTAAGGAAAAGGGTCTGCGTATCTTATTATTAGAACCAACTGCCTCCTGCAGTTCAATTAACACCTTACTACTAACTAACGTTCTCCTCGAGAACCTCTTTCAATATCAATCGTTCAACAACGACTCCGCTATCCTCTAGATAGCCTAACTAACTTTCACTAACTTATCTACATTCACACCAACAAGTCTTCCAACTCGTTCTCACTTTACTTTAAGAATCAAGCGACTACCTTAGCTTGTAGCCCAAATTGTTCTGACGCTTAAAAGTTGTCCCGAAACATCCGCGTCTTATGTCTATTAACTCCTAGTTTTAGTTAGAGATCCGACGTTGCATATAAGTCATAACATTTACATAAGTGCCTCCTACGCAGCGTTCAAGTTCTTAATTCTAGCATGATCACATTAATTTAAATGCCAAGTTCAAAATGCCAATCAAAGCTATGCTAAACAAATAACAAGTGCAACTTCAACTTAATTCAAGCTATGTTTACATATCAAAATGTCCATGGACTATTTGATTTTTCCGTGTTTTTCCCCTCTCCCATGACTAGGATACAATCCCAGTGAACTTAATTTCCCGTTCATCATAATCCAAAAATTCTCATACATAACTTATTCAAATTTCAACCTAATCGACCTTCGGGATAAGCCGTTCCCTTAACTGGGGTCCAATTGAGCCGATAAAACATCCCCCAGAAGCCAATGGAGCATTCTGTACAATCCTAACCTTTAGAATAATCAATTCCCCTATTTCCTTGTTTATATTGCCAAATTAACTTGTGACTACTTTTCTATGCCATTGACTCATTTCTATTCATAGTTCATTCACCAAGTCAAATTGAACCCAATGTCTGCTTAACTCACTCTTCATAACTCCAACAACATACCATTTTACATTAAGCCAAGATATTCCATCGATTTCAGGGAAATTCCTAATCAATTCCACATACATGCAAATCAATGTTCCCAGATCTATAAGATAGCAAATTAACCTTCCTAATTACAGAACATATGATTTGGGCTACATTCCGGTGTTAATTTAAGGGGTTTTTTGGTGCTAAAACCCAAAAGGTCAATTAAAGGTCACCCGGGTCAACCGAGGTCAAATCTCCCACAATCGATTTGATGTCATATGAGGGTCATGCCTACCAAGTTTCATCCATATCCGACAATTACTTCCTAAGTTATTCATTTTTCAAGGTCCGTTATCACTTTTCCCGTAAAACATCAATTAGCATCGGAAGGGTCAACTGGGAACTAAGACTTACGGGGCCCCTTTTTACCAGGGTGGGTCATACTACACATTAGTGCCATAAAATCGATATGCCCTCGCTCCTTATTTTGCGCAAATTACCTATTAACACCTCCTGGGGGTAATTGGCCCAAGTGCTAATAACCCGTGCCATTATCACCCAATCGGGTCATCGCCCTAATATACGATAAACCATGTCACTATCTATCATCCCTCTAAATTTCAGCTCCCTAGGGTCACTGGGGGTTGAGAAATAGCCTCCGGAAATCGGTCCGGGCGACCTTGGGGTTCCGAAACTTCAAACTTAAGCTTACCCCACCTAGGGCTACCACATACATAAAATTGAGCTCAATCCGACCAGTAGTTAGGGATTTCCGGCGAGGCCATTGGCACTTCCTGGAACCGTTATCACTCGGCCCCGGGGTTCGGGTGGGTCCGGCTTTTTGCATGCCCGGGTCAAATCATCTCTAGTATCACTCCACTAAATTTCGTTAAGTCCGCCCCGGTAGGTCCGAATGGGGGGGGGGGGGGGGTTGTCCGGGGATACTCCCCCACCCATTTTAACTAAGTGGGGGGATTAATTCCCCGCTACTTGAGCAAATACAAGTTTAATTCGATCTTTACTTAACTACTCTATTATTCACCGATCTTGACAGACTACATCAATGAATTAGCTCTTACTACTCTTAGTTGGCATGTTCAAGGTTCAAAGCAAAAGTTCATGTACGCTATACAATAGAAACACCAATTCTACATTTATCTTCAGACTCAAACGTTTCTCACTTCGCCAATTCCATAATGACAATTTTGTCCAAAAAACTTGCTTGAAACAGTTACTTTTTTGAGTCATTTATAGTTTGTAATAATATTCTTAGTCAGGAATGCTCATACATTTAATATATGAGCATTGAAAACTTGCATGCTCACTTTTACAGTTGATGTCTCTTCTTAAGCTCGCTCTCCTTTTCGTCTCCCGAAAAATTTGTGCAATTAAGCCATACTAACGTAATAGTTTAGTAACAAACTCAGTTGAATGATGCAAAATAATGTTTCTGTTTTTCGTTTGTTTTTTCAAGTTGTGCCTTCTTCAATTATTGATCAACATTTAATCATCAAAACTAAACTAACAATTGATGAAGAAGGCAAAATTTCTGTAGATTCAGGGGATTTCTTCTCTAGGTTTGTTCTCTCTTTCCTAACGACACCGCAAAGTTGTCCCTTGGGCAGTGAATTCAGTGGTGCGACCGAGATTCACTACTATCTACAATCCCGAAAGAGTTATTTTGGTGGTAACTACTCTGTATTGTTTTATGTTGCTTGCCCCTCTGTGTATTGCTCTTCGGCTGTCTTGTCTCGTCTACTCGATACAATCGCAAAAAATTCCAATGATAAATTAATTTAGATGATCATATGTCCAATTACAGAAGGCTCTGAGTGGCCAGAATATAATCTACTAATCAAGTCAAAAGGAAAGGGTCCGCGATTTATCGGGCAAATTGCCGAATTGCAACTAACTTCCAACTAACTCCACTAACACTAACTATTCTCTCTCTATAGAGAATCTCTGATGAGATCTAACTAGCTACTGGTCTCTTACTCCGAGAACCAATTACTTGACTAACTAGCAATAAATGTTCTCTCTAACCGAGAATCAACTGTACTTTCTCTCAGTATCAATTGTTCTCTTCTCTGACGAGAACCAACTACTCTTAATGGTAGCTCACAACTGCTCTCTTCTCTGATGAGAACGAACTACTCTCAATGTAAGCGAACACTGTTCTGACTCTTAAAGGCTCTCCGGTACCCTCCAATTCCTTATTTTTCTTTGCACTTAGTTATATTTAAGTCACGCCATTCCCTATCAGTCCTGATATCCGCTTAAATCACCCGTCCGCACATGTTTTAAGACTATATCCCTCCTCCTGTCAACTCTGCCACGTGCCAACTTCGGTTTCTTTTACAAACTTTTCTTGCTTATTAGATACCCTGTATGCGGTAGCTGTCACAATTTGACAAAGCAAACAAATTTCATACGATTCTAATCAGCAAATTCCTCACCTCAGTGGACTTCAGCTCTCGAGTTCAACTAACCTCTAAACCATGCTATCTTTACCCATTGATCCTCCCAAGGTCTTTATTTTAATTATCCCGTTAACGTTCCGACCTTCTAAGGGTAGGGGGAGACCCTTTTCGTGGGTAGCGAATTCATTCCAAGCATCTAAATTTTCTATCTGTACTCTATTCCAATCCTGACCTTCTAGCTATCAAGGGAACGTAGTCCGTCTATTAGGGGTCAGATTAAACGAAAAAGTCACCTCCGGGAAGCCAAGTAAATACCCCGTCCATTCATACTGTTTAGGAAACTTAGCTCTCATGCTATGCCTCAGTTACTGTCAATTCTTTCTGGGACTACTGTTTTTTTACCCTGATTGCTATTCTATTAATGGCACATTCGCCAAGCTAGATTGAACCCAATGTTTACCAAGTCCACTTTGAATTAAATCGTCTACTCCAAGGTTGCAATATAAAAGATATATTTCTATCAGCTTCTGCTCTAGTTCCTAATATATAAGTTTTCCCCCCAATTTTTAGCAAGATGACCAATTCTCATTTCCAGGGGTTGGGCTGGGAAATACGCCACTTTGCGGTGTTAATCTTGGGGCTTTCCAGGCAATTTGGAGTCAAAAAGCCCAAAGGTCAACTTAAGGTCACCCAGGAGTCAACCGTGTTCAATCTTCCATATTCAAGTTTAGAATCCCATAGGGGTCCTACCTACCAAGTTTCATTCATATCCCATTCATACTTCACAAGTTATCCCATTTCTAAGATCCATTATCACTTCTTCCGGGAAAAAGCTATTAACACCGGAAGGAGTCACCTGAGGCTTTTCACTCACAAGAGATCTTTTTTCGGGGTTTGTTGCAGTATCTGATGCCGCCATAAAATCGGTATGCCCTCGCTCATTATTTCGCGTAAATTGCCTATTTCCGGTTTAAGGGGGTGGTTTTCCAAGTGCTAATAGCTGCCGGCCCAATCGCCCGATTTGGTTCAAATTATAATACACGATGTATCTTGCCACTACCTATCATCCCTCCAAGTTTCAGCTCCCTGCAATCATTGGGAGCCGAGAAACGACTTCCGGAAATTAGGGGTGGGTTTGTTTACTTAGGGCATAGAACCGGAAGCGGGGGTCTTAGGGGTCTGGGGTTCCATTGTGTTTTTTCTCGTTTAAAAACTTTTTTTTTCTGCCCAAATGATTTCGGCTTTTTTTGATCAACTTAGTGACGTAATTTTGAGTCGTTTCAATGGAAACATAATTTTGATGCTCGCTTTTGGACCGTACAAGTTTCTTAATAGAATAATACTTCAAGTTTTTCATAATAACATTTTCTTCCGGCCTCTTTGTTTTTTTTTGTTTTCAGCTGGATAGGTTTCGGCCTAGATCATGTCGGCTTATTGGCCTCATATTGCGTCTTCCGACGAGCGGAAAAATGTTTAAGTTTAGGTGGTGTGTTGAGGTTATTGGGACTTAATAACTTCTTTTTAGTCATAAAATTTTTTGTTTTTTCATCGGATTTTCGTTTTTGAGTTTTGGTTTTGGCCTATAACATATTGTTTTAGTGGCCTCATAATATTTCGTTTGACAATTAAATGAAGTTATTTGAGTGTTTCGAGGGTGAGGTGGACTTATTAATTTTTCAGAAATTTGAAGTCTTGTTGATTTTGTTTTTCGGCTTGAAAAGTTTCTGACAAGATAATTTCGGTTTTGTTACCGCCAGTTACTTTATCTTCGATGCTAGTTACTTTATGTTACCGCCAGTTACTTTCCCATTCTTTTGTTGTGCCATGTTTTCATTTCAAACAAACCTTAGTCACTTTGATAGATCTAGTTTTATTCGACTCACATTTTCAATTTTTTTCTTGTTTTGTATCGCAATTGGCGTGAACCTCAGCTTTTTCTCTGTGTCAAAACATTGAGAAACAAAAATATTCTATCATTCTTAAAGGATTGTCCAAAAATGCAGGGTTTCATTGTGATACGGACGTTCTTGTTTATTGTAAACGTGGGGGAATCCACAATATCTCTAGGCCGGTCTCGCTCGCTATTTCACACCGCCGCAATATGTTTCCTTTGGTGCTGAGGCCCGCGGGGCAACCGATTCCCAGTACTGTTCACAATCCCAAAAGGGTAGATTTGGTGGTTGGCTGCTCTATACTGTACTGTGCTGCTCGCCCCGTGATTCGTGCTCGTCCGACTGTATCTCACCCGTCAATCAATAATCGATCGCAACAACAATTCCAAGATAAAGAATGAATTAGGAAATGAATATAACCAAATACAGAATAGCCTATAACTGGCTGAAATATAAATTAATCGTTCAATTAAGGAAAAGGGTCTGCGATTCTTATTATTAGAACCAACTGCCTCCTGCAGTTCAATTAACACCTTACTACTAACTAACGTTCTCCTCGAGAACCTCTTTCAATATCTATCGTTCAACAACGATTCCGCTATCCTCTAGATAGCCTAACTAACTTTCACTAACTTATCTACATTCACATCAACAAGTCTTCCAACTCGTTCTCACTTTACTTTAAAAATCAAGCGACTACCTTAGCTTGTAGCCCAAATTGTTCTGACGCTTAAAAGTCGTCCCGAAACATCCGCGTCTTATGTCTATTAACTCCTAGTTTTAGTTAGAGATCCGACGTTGCATATAAGTCCTAACATTTACTTAAGTGCCTCCTACGCAGCGTTCAAGTTCTTGATTCTAGCATGATCACATTAATTTAAATGCCCGGTTCAAAATGCCAATCAAAGCTATGCTAAACAAATAACAAGTGCAACTTCAACTTAATTCAAGCTATGTTTACATATCAAAATGTCCATGGACTATTTGATTTTTCCGTGTTTTTCCCCTCTCCTATGACTAGGATACAATCCTAGTGAACTTAATTTCCCGTTCATCGTAATCCAAAAATTCTCATACATAACCTATTCAAATTTCAACCTAATCGACCTTCGGGATAAGCCGTTCCCTTAACTGGGGTCCAATTGAGCCGATAAAACATCCCCCAGAAGCCAATGGAGCATTCTGTACAATCCTAACCTTTAGAATAATCAATTCCCCTATTTCCTTGTTTACATTGCCAAATTAACATGTGACTACTTTTCTATGCCATTGACGCATTTCTATTCATAGTTCATTCACCAAGTCAAATTGAACCCAATGTCTGCTTAACTCACTCTTCATAACTCCAACAACATACCATTTTACATTAAGCCAAGATATTCCATCGATTTTAGGGAAATTCCTAATCAATTCCACAATGGAAATCAACGTTCCCAGATCTATAAGATAGCAAATTAACCTTCCTAATTACAAAACATATGATTTGGGCTACATTCCGGTGTTAATTTAAGGGGTTTTTTGGGGCTAAAACCCATGAGGTCAGTTTAAGGTCACCCCGGGGTCAACCGAGGTCAAATCTTCCACAATCGATTCGGGGTCACATGAGGGTCATGCCTACCAATTTCATCCATATCCGACAATTACTTCCTAAGTTATTCATTTTTCAAGGTCAGTTATCCTTTTTCCCGTAAAAGGTCAAATAGCACCGGAAGGGTCAACTGGGAACTAAGACTTACAGGGCCCCTTTTTACCGGGGTGGGTCATACTATATATTAGTGCCATAAAATGGATATGCCCTCGCTCATTATTTTGCGCAAATTACCTATTAACACCTCCTGGGGGTAATTGTCCCAAGTGCTAATAACACGTGCCATTATCACCCAATCGGGTCATCGCCCTAACATACGATAGAACATGTCACTATCTATCATCCCTCTAAGTTTCAGCTCCCTAGGGTCACTGGGGGTCGAGAAATAGCCTCCAGAAATTGATTTTCAGCTCCCTAGGGTCACTGGGGGTCGAGAAATAGCCTCCAGAAATTGGGCCGGGGCGACCTTGGGGTTCCGAAACTTCAAAATTAAGCTTAGCCCACCTAGGGCTACCACATACATAAAATTGAGCTAAATCGGACCAGTAGTTAGGGATTTCCGGCGAGGCCATTTGCACTTCCGGGAACCGTTATCACTCGGCCCCGGGGTGGTCGGCAGGGTCCGGCTTTTTGCATGCCCGGGTCATCTCATCTCTAGTATCACTCCACTAAATTTCGTTAAGTCCGCCCCGGTAGATCCCGAATGGGGGTGGGGGTTGTCCGGGGATACTCCACCACCCATTTTAACTAAGTGGGGGGATTAATTCCCCGCTGCTTGAGCAAATACAAGTTTAATTCGATCTTTACTTAACTACTCTATTATTTACCGATCTTGACAGACTACATCAATGAACTAGCTCTTACTACTCTTAGTTGGCATGTTCAAGGTTCAAAGAAAAAGTTCATGTACGCTATTTAATAGAATCACCAATTCTAAATTTATCTTCAGAGTCAAACGTTTCCCACTTCGCCGATTCCATTTATGTCAATTTTGTCCAAAAAATCTGCTTGAAACAGTTACCTTTTATTTGAGTCATTTATAGTTTGTAATAATATTCTTAGTAAGGAATGCTCATACATTTAATGTATGAACATTGAAAACTTGCATGCTCACTTTTACAATTGATGTCTCTTCTTAAGCTCGCTCTCCTTTTCGTCTCCCGAAAAATTTGTGCAATTAAGCCATACTAACGTAATAGTTTAGTAACAAACTCAGTTGAATGATGCAAAATATTGTTTCTGTTTTTCGTTTTTTTTTTCAAGTTGTTCTTTCTTCAATTATGATCAACATTTAATCATCAAAACTAAACTAACAATTGATGAAGAAGGCAAAATTTCTGTAGATTCAGGGGATTTATTCTCTAGGTTTGTTCTCTCTTTCCTAACGACACCGCAAAGTTGTCCCTTGGGCAGTGAATTCAGTGGTGCGACCGAGATTCACTACTATCTACAATCCCGAAAGGGTTATATTGGCGGTAACTACTCTGTATTGAATTATGTTGCTTGCCCCTCTGTGTATTGCTCTTCGGCTGTCTTGTCTCGTCTACTCGATACAATCGCATGAAACTCCAATGATAAATTAATTTAGCTGATCATATGTCCAATTACAGAAAGCTCTGAGTGTTCAGAGTATAATCTACCAATCAAGTCAAAAGGAAAGGGTCCGCGATTTATCGGGCAAATTGCCGAATTGCAACTAACTTCCAACTAACTCCACTAACACTAACTATTCTCTCTCTATATAGAATCTCTGATGAGATCTAACTAGCTACTGGTCTCTTACTCCGAGAACCAATTACTTGACTAACTAGCAGTAAATGTTCTCTCTAACCGAGAACCAACTGTACTCTCTCTCAGTATCAATTGTTCTCTTCTCTGACGAGAACCAACTACTCTTAATGGTAGCTCACAACTTCTCTCTTCTCTGATGAGAACCAACTACTCTTAATGGTAGCGAACACTGTTCTGACTCTTAAAGGCTCTCCGGTACCCTCCAATTCCTTATCTTTCTTTGCACTTAGTTATATTTAAGTCACGCCATTCCCTATTAGTCCTGATATCCGCTTAACTCACCCGTCCGCACATGTTTTAAGACTATATCCCTCCTCCTGTTAACTCTGCCACGTGCCAACTTCGATTTCTTTTACAATCTTTTCACGCTTATTAGATACCCGGTATGCGGTAGCTGTCACAATTTGACAAAGCAAACAAATGTCATACGATTCTAATCAGCAAATTCCTCACCTCAGTGAACTTCAGCTCTCGAGTTCAACTAACCTCTAAACCATGCTATGTTTACCCATTGATCCTCCCAAGGTCTTTATTTTAATTATCCCGTTAACGTTCCGACCTCCTAAGGGTAGGGGGAGACCCTTTTCGTGGGTAGCGAATTCATTCCAAGCATCTAAATTTTCTATCTGTACTCTAATCCAATCCCGACCTTCTAGCTATCAGGAGAACGTATTCCGTCTTTTAAGGGTCAGATTAAACAAAAAAGTCACCTCCGGGAAGTCAAGTAAAATCCCCGTCCATTCATACTGTTTAGGAAACTTGGCTCTCATGCTATTCCTCAGTTACTGTCAATTCTTTCTGGGACTATTGTTCTTTTACCCTGATTGCTATTCTATTAGTGGCGCATTCGCCAAGCTAGATTGAACCCAATGTTTACCAAGTTCACTTTAAATTAAATCCTCTACTCCAAGGTTGCAATATAAAAGCTATATCTCTATCAGCTTCTGCTCTAGTTCCCAATATATAAGTTTTCCCCAATTTTTAGCAAGATGACCCATTCTCATTTCCAGGGGTTGGGCTGGGAAATACGCCATTTTACAGTGTTATTCTTGAGGCTTTCCATGCAATTTGGAGTCAAAAAGCCCAAAGGTCAACTTAATGTCACCCAGGGGTCAACCGGGGTCAATCTTCCACATTCAAGTTTAGAATCCCATAGGGGTCCTACCTACCAAGTTTCATTCATATCCCATTCATACTTCACAAGTTATCCCATTTCTAAGATCGATTATCACTTTTCCGGGAAAAAGCTATTAACACCGGAAGGAGTCACCTGAGGCTTTTCACTCACTAGGAATCTTTTTTCGGGGTTTGTTGCAGTATCTGATGCCGCCATAAAATTGGTATGCCCTCGCTCATTATTTCGCGTAAATTGCCTATTTTCGGTCTAAGGGGGTGGTTTTCCAAGTGCTAATAGCTGCCGGCCCAACCGCCCGATTTGATTCAAATTATAATACACGATGTATCTTGCCACTACCTATCATCCCTCCAAGTTTCAGCTCCCTGCAATCATTGGGAGCCGAGAAACGACTTCCGGAAGTTAGGGGTGGGTTTGTTTACTTAGGACATAGAACCGGAAGCGGGGGTCTTAGGGGTCTGGGGTTCCAAACTTAAGCTTCCTTTAACTAGGCCTACAACATACTAAAATTTGAGCCAAGAACCGCCACTAGTTCCGAGTTCTGATAGGGCCATTTACACTTCCGGCGACCGTTATCACTTGCCCCCAAGGGTCTGACGGCTCCCGATTTTTGCATGCCCCGGTCAAATCATCTCTAGTATCACTCCTCTGAATTTCATAACGTAAGCTTTCTTGGTTCCGATTGGGGGGGGGGGGGGGTTCGCCGATTTTTGTCAAGTTTGTTTTCTGGCTTAGGAGGAACGATATCTTCGAAGAATGAACTATTTCGAACTTTACCCTTTGTTTGCTGTACTACTTAACTTAATAACGTATCAATCTTACGCTCAGGTTACTATAGCATGTAATACAGTAGATCACCAATTCTACAATTTCATAACCAATCTTTGCGTACTTTTTTTTCTAACTTTAAAAAATACCATTCTGAACAAACTCAATCGTCAACAATTAAATGTCACTTTATTTTGAAGCTCTGTAGTATCAGCTTAAATTAACGTGAAAGTTAGTGGGTGGGGCTAGAAAAAAAAGTGAGTCATGACAGCTCGACAATCCAGTCTACGGGAAAATGGTATTTATGGCTTCTTGAATTATATTTTGAAACAAATCAAGCAAAATGAAGCATACTTTTTATGAAACAAGCGGGAAAAAGGAGAGTTGTGAGATATACTGACAATGATAATCTATTGACGTAAAGGCTACTACACAATTTGCTCAACATATTTTTTTTTGCATAACAAAAGCAAAATGGAACACGCCTTGCTTAAGTTGGCTCTCGTCATGACTCGGGCTATTAGGGACCTATTGTTTTAGCCATTTTAAAAAATTCCATTCTGTAAATCATTAAATAATTAAAACATACACAAATCCTTATGTGTCACGGTTGATGATTTGTTGAAGTACTTTATAAAATCAGTTTTCTGAGCGTCTTTATTTAAACAAGAAAGTGAAGTAATCAGCGGCGTTCAGAAGTTTCATAATTTCTGAAAAGTATTGTTGTCCCAGAGTAAAAACTTTCAAACAGCGATACTTTCACCAAAAATATCAGGTTTAGAAAGTCGTTTTAAATTTAAACATAGAATGGCAATACGTTTCAAATGGTAATCCTTTGGCTCTTTTTCCTTTTACGCAATTTTTGAAATTCAATTTACTGTTCACATTGTCCGAGTGTCTTGAAAAATGACATGCAGACTAATTAGGCCATGACAAACATATTTGGTCTTCAAAATCAATCTTGCAAAATTAAAAGCCGATAATAGTTTGAAGAAAAAAACCGAACGATCAGGAACTTAACGTCCTTTTTTCGAACAATTTTCATACTATTGAAAATTAAAATAGACTTGTAGTTTTCCCATTCGCTCTTAGAGTGCGAGGTTCTTGCTCAAAGTTTTCCTTAAAAATACGTACATCTTCCTTTTTTTCTGGTGAATTTGAACTAAATTGGCAAGAATTGCTTTCCCTCAAGACTAGTTTGGTGATTTTGGACATGTTTAGCCTTGTATGAATGTGTATGAGCGAAATTTGGATCTACTTAACAATATCCACCCCTTTCAAGAAGGGGGGGGGGGGGAGGGGAGATTGTTAAGTAGGTCAAAATGGTCCATTTTTCAACCAGTCAGAGTGCAGCAAAATTATAATTCTCAATAGAAAGCTCAGTGCTAGTTTACTGTATTTATTTATAGGGTGGAGATTCTTAAGTAGGTACCATATTTTTATTTATTTTATTTTAATTTTTTTAAAATTTATTAAAAAGATGTAATATATTTTTAAAAGTTGTGTTTGTTGCAGGGCCTACGCAACCAGCTCTATACAAATCAAAACTCCATGTCTACCGCAAAGCCAAAAAACAATTG